>NC_137684.1:29928025-29938025 GCF_963989245.1 Nansenia antarctica | reverse complement strand
AATTCCACCACTCAGGCTCCATCGAGGGGAGTCGATACCCAATCAGAGAGACAGGCTCCCCGAGCCCCCGGCCCCCTCTGCCACACCGCCCCACCCTCCCCCATTGATCCTTCAATCACGCCTGTGTGTGTGTGTGTGTGTGTGTGTGTGTGTGTGTGTGTACCAGTGGGATATAGGATTATACAGAATATACCTGGCTAGATGGGGGTAGTTTTGGGGGTAATTGCAAAGCCGATTTGCGTCGCTAGTGCTGTTTTATGTGCCTTCTACAGTGAGTATACTGGATCTGTTCAGGTGATTTTATTTCACGGTACACAAACAGCGCAACAGTTGGTCTCGCTGGGGGTCAAAGAGGTCGACCTTTTCAGCGCCGTTTTTGACATACAGTACAAATCAAATCAAATCAAATCAAATTAGGTTTTATTTGTATAGCGCTTTTTTCAGAAGATGCGACTCAATGCGCTTTACATACTGACAGAGCCGCAAGCAGGCAAAAGTAAAAACCTGTACACTGTGTAGCCAGGAAAACTCCCTTGCAGCCCTCTACTCATAGAGCGACTTCTACCAGTTTGCCTACCAGCACCCAGCGGCGGACCCCAACCCCCCCCCCCCCCGGGGAGCCCCCCGCCGCCCCACACACCCGACCCGCCCCACCACCAGCACACCCGGCCCAGCCAAGCAAGCACAGACCACGCAGACAACACGCAGCTTCTCTCCTATGACTCCCTCTCAACATCTCTTCTTTTCTCCCTCTCTCCTCCCCCCCCCCTCCCCTCCCCCCATAGCCTCCAGAACCTACGCAAGGAGAAGTCTCGTAATGCGGCACGCTCCCGTCGCGGCAAAGAGAACTTTGAGTTCTTCGAGCTGGCCAAGATGCTGCCCTTGCCGGGGGCCATCACCAGCCAACTGGACAAGGCATCGGTCATCCGCCTCACCATTAGCTACCTGCACATGCGCACGTTTGCGAGCCAGGGAGACCCACCCTGGAGCCCGCTGAGGGAGGGAGACAACTTCAGTAAGGGTGAGTGGAGAACAGGGGGGGGGGGGGGTCGCAAGGGTCGAAAAGGGTTTTTAATCTTGTCGTTTTATATTGTTGTTTATTGTTTTTGTTTGCTATGCAACGTGGATGAGAGGGAAACACAATTTCAGCCCTCTGTATGTCTGTGTGTACATATATTGGATTGACAATAAAGCTGACTTTGACTTTGACTTTGAAGGGTCGCATGTCGACAATTCTCAAGTCATGCAAATGAGCGAAAAGCTTCTTTAAAAAAAGTATATGTTTTCTGTTTGGTTTTTTTGCGCGTGGTTCGCAGTCGTACCAGCTGCCGTCGCATATCTTCTTCAACTATTTGTCATCATTTGAAAGCAAACAGTCTTTCATAATCTGGAACAAAATGAAAAATGACCATGCCCTACTTTTTAACCAGACCCTGTCACATATTATACATATCTCATTGAAACTGATGAGAGACTTACATTTTTTGTCTGCTATTTTGTCTTAATGTCAGGGTTAGCATAAGGCTTGGAATGAGGTTACGGTTAGGGGGTGATGGTTAAAATCGTATGTTGTGAAAGACGAGTACTGGTTTTGCTCCACGGCCCAATAGTGCAGGTCCAGGGGAACAGGAGGGAACTCTGTTGTGTCCCAATTCTCCACCATTTTGTTCAAGCATGGACTTGTGTTGTACCACATGGATTCAAAAGGAATGGAAAGTGTGAGTTATGGTAAATGGTAAATGGGCTGCACTTATATAGCGCCTTTATCCAAAACGCTTTACAACGGCCTCTCATTCATCCATTCACACATTCACACATTCACACATTCACACACCAATGGCGGCAAGCTACCATGCAAGGTGCTGGCCCGCTCACTGGGAGCAATTTGGAGTTCAGTGTCTTGCCCAAGGACACTACGACATGTGGCCAGCCGGGGCTCGAACCGCCGATCTGCCAACCTTGCGATCATTAGATGGCGACTCGACCTCCTGTGCCACAGCCGCCCCAGTATTATGGTAATGCTTTTTTCTTGAACCCAGGCTTACACCACCGATCCTGTGCTATTTAATATCCCTACTATTTATTCCCTTAACTCATTCCGTCCTCCCACTTCACCCCCCCCCCCCCCCCCCCACCTCACCTGTTTTGATCTTCCTCAGTGAGTTCAAAGCGTTTTGGTTGTCCGGTTTCTGTCATACGAGCGAGTCATCCTCCAGTAACTGACTGAAGTAGCTTTTAGTTTGACAAACTATATTTCTCTCAAAGACAGCTTTACGTAGTGAAGTCCTCCTGAATGTCTTCCTTTGTAAAAGTAATTGGTCATTTAGTTAAGAATACATTTTCAGAGTAGCTTCTTCCCCCACTGGTAATTGGGACACATCATAGGGGATGTTTTTCCACCTCTGGTCTTGGAGAGGAGTGTGAGGGTGTGAGAGGGATTTCCGAACAGCCAAGCACGAAATACCTGTGGCCCGAACGCATCGATAAAGGGCTTGATAACGATGTTCCATTAAAATGTTCCATTCTAACATTAAAATATCCAGTATGTAGATTTAAAATCGTGCTAGATGGCCACGATAAATCTGTAGCGATAAAGGAACGGGAATCACAAGATAAAGAACATTCAGGGAACATTTGATCCTCAGCTCAGATGCTGGTTGGTTGTAGGCATAGGTAGCTATGCAGTGGCTTATTACCCTGTTGTTAGAACAGTCTACATACTAAGCTACAAGCTACATAACATTTTTGGCATTTAGCAGACGCCTTATTCCAAAGCGACTTACAATCAATACATTTGACTTAAGCAAGTGAATCATCAATCCACCAGTCGTAGCAGGAAGAGTAATCCAGCTCAGGCCCGGGGCCATTGATAGAAGGAAAAACCTTCTTCTATCACCTTCTTCTAAACCTGGACTTTTTATTTTTATATAGACACTGGAGGAACAGAGAAACAGTACAAGGGGGGCAATAGAAGTTTTTAGGGGACACAGTAGAGGGGAAAAGCGGGTGTCTTCAGGAGACGCAGTGCTGGGGGGCAGTAGATGTCTCAGGAGGAGCAGTTAAGGTGTAACCTGAAGAGATGGAGGTCTTCAGTCTACGACGGAAGATGGGTAGTGACTCTGCAGTTCTGACAGCCGTGTGAAGCTCATTCCACCAGCGGGGAGGGGACTTACTTCAGCTCAACCTACGGATGGTAGAACATCTACTTAGGTGAAGGATCTGGGAGACCTCTTTGTGTAAGAGTGTTTCATGCAATGTCTACATAGTTTTTTCAACATTACTTGTTTATAATCACCCTCCTCTGGTTTGAAAATCTGTCTGTCTGCCTTTTTGATGAAAAAAAATAAAAAATGGCTTGAAATACATCAGCACCTGTGTCCTAGACTGCAAAAAGTCAGCTCAACAATGTGGGATGTCTTACTTAAAATAACCAGAATCATCTGCCAACAGAACAGGAAAATGTCACTTTTTTTCAGTAAAATATATCTTAAAACTAGTGCAGTCAGACAAAAAACAAGCATGTTTTGCCTTGCCACACACACACACACACAAACAGGCACACACGCACGCACGCACGCACGCACGCACGCACACACACATCCACACACACACACACACACACACACACACACACACACAAACACAAACACACACACACACACGCACACACACACACACACCTTTTTTCAGTTAAGAGGACACCTGATTGGGGTTCCCCTCATCACAGAGAGAAAGAGAGAGAGAGAGAGAGAGAGAGAGAGAGAGAGAGAGAGAGAGAGAGAGAGAGAGAGAGAGAGAGAGAGAGAGAGAGAGACAAAGGAGGGCGGACACTTTGGGTGCGTATTGTAATTACATAAATTAACTATGTAACGAGGAGAGTGTAATTATCAGGGTTGTCTAATTGCTACGATTACTGAGGGGAAACAACTCCGCTACAACTGGGTTTGTACTGTATGAGTGTGTGTGTGTTTGTGTGTGTGTTTGTGTGTATGTGTGTGTGGGGGGGGGGGGTGATATCCCATTGTTACTAGACATAGAAGCTGCCAAGCAATGTCAACACATATACATACATAGGTGAACGGAGCCTTGGGCTGAAGTTCCATTGAAAATGCCCAATTGCACATCCCCTGAAACTTTAACATTCAAAATGAAGATTAAGAATTTATTTTTGGTCAAAGATACATTTGTACAATATTCGGTGGTCAACATTCGGCAAAGAGCAGAAAGAAAGAGCAAAGAGTTAGGATCAAAGGTAATATAGATTTTGATTAATAAATGTATTCCATATCGCTTTCATGTGCCCATAAAAGATGAATGAGGAAGACCAACATGGGAACTGTTTTAATGAACGCTCAGTGAAGAGGTTGCAGAGATCTTGCTCCTGTGCATGGGGCTGGTTGATGGTGGAATGATGTTGCTTTCACTTACGGATAACGGCCCCAATGGTGCTTATAGGAACATTTAGGAGTTGAGAAATATGTCGGTAACCAGTGACTTTACTACGCTGCTCAACAATCTTGTTGTGAAGGTCATGGGTTGAGTTCTCTGCCTCGACCCATCATGAGATGTTTCTTGCAAGAAAGCCTGGTGACAAATGATTAGTTTACTTTAAAAAATAAATAAAGAGGGGAAGTACTTACCCACTGACCTGCGCTAACCCAGCTGATTCTAATTAGTACAGGTAGATGAACTCATCAGTGGCATACGCTGGTTTAGTGATTTTCTTACTATGTTTAATACGTTTTTTATTTAATTTCATTCCATATTATTGCACATAGCTGTTTTTTATGGATTGGAATGTTGCAATTTCTTTAGCTGCGTAGTTTTATTGAGTTAATACCAATGTCTGGTTTACATTGTATGTGAATGGCTGCGATGGGGTGATGATATGTGTTGAATTAAAAAAATATTGATGTGTTGAATACTTACTTTCCACACTGCATATATAATATATAGATAGATAGATAGAGAAAGAGAGAGAGAGAGAGAGAGAGACAGTAGAGATTGAGAGATTGACCTCCACTAGCCTCCCCTAGCCTCCACCAGCCTCCCCTAGCCTCCACCAGCCTCCCCTAGCCTCCCCTACCCTCCCTAGCCTCCCCTAGCCTCCACCAGCCTCCACCAGCCTCCCCCAGCCTCCCCCAGCCTCCCCTAGCCTCCACCAGCCTCCACCAGCCTCCCCCAGCCTCCACTAGCCTCCCCTAGCCTCCACCAGTCTCCCCTAGCCTCCACCAGCCTCCACTAGCCTCCCCTAGCCTCCACCAGCCTCCCCTAGCCTCAACCAGCCTCCACCAGCCTCCCCTAGCCTCCCCTAGACTCCACCAGCCTCCCCCAGCCTCCCCTAGCCTCCCCTAGACTCCACCAGCCTCCACCAGCCTCCCCCAGCCTCCCCTAGCCTCCACCAGCCTCCCCCAGCCTCCCCCAGCCTCCCCTAGCCTCCCCTAGACTCCCCTAGACTCCACCAGCCTCCACCAGCCTCCCCCAGCCTCCCCTAGCCTCCACCAGCCTCCCCTAGCCTCCACCAGCCTCCCCTAGCCTCCACCAGCCTCCCCTAGCCTCCCCTAGCCTCCACCAGCCTCCACCAGCCTCCCCTAGCCTCCCCTAGCCTCCACCAGCCTCCACCAGCCTCCCCTGGTACAACACACACACAGCGTTGAATGGACCAGCCCTCTGTGTTCTGTGATGCTGTGATCAATCTCCAATTGACAAACAAAAGCTGTGGAAAACTAGAGCCCATTAACATCTATCACCACATAAAGTCTCACACATGAATCAGGAAGATCTCAGGAAGGTCTGTGTCAGTGTAAAGAGGATGGCTGACACCGACGCACAATGGATTGACCTCTGACCTCTGAAAGCATCTGGATGGGTTTATTTCATTGGGGATTGACCGGTGTGTTGGAGACGCCTTAAATCCACACATCCACACATACCCCCTTCACATTTTCCACATTTTTGTTGTGTTACACGGTGTGTAATTGATTCCTATGCAAATCAGAGACCCTATAAAAACAGAAGATATTGATTCTGAAATTCCATAAACTATTATCCTTGCATTAAGAGATTTGTTGATGGCATTTTAGCTTTTTTGCAACATTTTAAGAGTGTCAAAGGGTATGAATACTTATGCACATGAGGAATTTTGTGTAGATTGATGATTTAATTTTTGTAAATGACACAATAACACTACAAAATTTGGAAAAAGTGAAGGGGTAGGATGACTTTCTATAGGCACTGTGTGTGTATATATACAGTATATATATATATGTATGTCACTGCTTTGGATTGGTTGGTAGTGTTGAGCTGGTCCACTGTGGCTCAGTTGGTAGAGCATGGTAAATGGTAAATGGTAAATGGACTGCACTTATATAGAGTGAGCGGGCCGGCGCCTTGCATGGTAGCTTGCCGCCATTGATGTGTGAATGTGTGTGTGAATGGGTGAATGAGAGTCCCTTGTAAAGCGCTTTGGATAAAGGCGCTATGTACTGTAAGTACAGTCCATTTTATTTGATCGGACGCTCTCTAATCCAGATCTTCAGATCGGTTCCACGTCTGACCAGACACGACAGGTCTGGCGAGGCTCTGAGCGTCGCGTAGGAATGACGCCACCTGTCATAAGACAGCGTCTATAGGAAAGGGATTCAAGCGTTGTCATTGCACAGTACAACGAAATACATTTATTCTCTAGGCCAGGGGGTAAGAGCCATGGAAGGCGACCCACCCCGGAGCAATTAGGGGTTCAGTCAGTGTCTCGCTCAAGGACACTTTGATAGCCGGGATTCGAACCGCTGTGAGGGTGCCGACCTTGCGATCATTAGACGCAGGCTCTACCGCAGGCTGAGCCCCAGCCGCCCCCATAGCCCCCCCCCCCCCCGCCCCATAGAGAGGGGCGTAGCTTTATTACAACAGGACAACACAAACAGCATGGGCGATGCAACAGCGAGGGTCTTGAAGTGAAGTGTGATGCATGGCCCTTCTCATTCCACCAGTGGAGGAATGTGATCTGGAGGTCCAGCTTGGGGGAGGGTGGCTGGGGGGGGGAGGGTGACTGGGGGGGAGGGTGACTGGGGGGAGGGTGGCTGGGGGGAGGGTGACTGGGGGGAGGGTGGCTGTGTTTTTTTACCTCCTCCTCCTTACGAGAGAGTCTGGGTGTGAGGGGCAGTAGGAGAGAGGGGCGGGGATGGGGGGTGTGAGGTGGAGGGGGTGGGGGGGGAGGGGTTAGTGTGGCTTTTGTCTGCTTCCCACGTTTCAAAGCCAGTCTTGAAAAATGAATAGACAGAGGAAAATCAATTGCATGACCTTCACACGGCTAGAGGGAGGGAGGGAGGAGAGGGAGGAGAGAGAGAGACAGGGAGGAGAGGGAGGAGAGAGAGAGAGGGAGGGAGGGAGGAGAGAGAGAGAGACGGTTAGGGAAGGGGTGTTCGGATTGGAGGACGAAAAGAGGGAGCGAGGGAAAGGAGGGGGTGGGAGAGAGGCGGAGGACACGTAAAGCGGCTCAGAGACGTATAGTTATATTGTGTTCACCCGTTCGGTGTATGTGTGTGTGTGTGTGTGTGTGTGTGTGTGTGTGTGTGTGTGTGTGTGTGTGTGTGTGTGTGTGTGTGTGTGTGGGGGGTACAGTATGAGGTGGGTATTGTTGCCCTTGCAGAAGAGTATCTCACTAAGCCTAAACCGTTTATTATCATCTTTGATTTTGCCAGTAATATTGTATTTATGTATACGTATATATATCATTATGTATATATAATGTGTATATAATCGGCAAATACTTAAATTAACCTGGATTTTCAAAACCAACCCAGTATTTTGAGGAGTTGAGGAGATTACTTCTATTAAGGTATCCATGGTATTATGCTTATTATTATTATGGTATTTAGCTATTATGGGACACCCTAACCAACAACCAGACAGCGTTCTAACGGATTTACCGGCATCTTACTGTCTGGCACTGTTAGTGAGGTCAAACGTACCTCCTTCTCTTATTCCATCTGTCTCTGTCTCTCATTCTCTAGCTGTGTTTGACTTTGACTCTTACTCTGTGTGTGTGTGTGTGTGTGTGTGTGTGTGTGTGTGTGTGTGTGTGTGTGTGTGTGTGTGTGTGTGTGTGTGTCTGTGTGTAGGTGTGTGTGTGTGTGTGTGTGTCTGTGTCTGTGTGTGTGTGTGTGTGTGTGTGTCGCTGTCTGTCTCTCTCTCTCTCTCTCTTTCCGTCTCCCTCACTCCTTCTCCTCTGTTTCTCCCCCCCTCACGTTCCCCGCGTGTCTGTGCCTCTCCCCCTAATTCTCGGCATTTAAAGCGGCGAGGGCTTTTAAGGGAAGTTAATTGCACTCAAATTATGTTCGACCGCAGAAGGAGGGAGAGAGGGAGCGGGGCGGAGGGAGAGAGAGAGGGAGAGAGACAGAGAGAGAGAGGAAGGGAGGCAGGCATGGCACAGTGAGAGGATAATTGCAGTGGAGAAGGACGTCGCGATTAGGGTCGGTCTTTCTCTCACTGTCTGTCGTCTCTCTCTATCCACCGGCGTAGACACACACACACGCACACACACACACACACACACACACACACACACACACACACACACACACACACACACACACACACACACACACACACACACACACACACTCACACACACAGACACACACACACACACACACACACACACACACACACACTCACACACACACACACACACACACACAGAGACACACACACACACACACACACAGAGACACACACACACACACACAGAGACACACACACACACACACACAGAGACACACACACACACACACACACACACACACACACACACACACACACACACACACACGTTCGGAGAGGAGTAAACAAGTGGCTACGTGATCAGGCTGGCTCTGGGTTTGAAAAGGAAAGAAGTCGTATTATAAGCAATGTTAAAATCCCAAAAAAGGACAGAGAGAGACAAGAAAGAGAGACCCAACCCAGCAAGTGTTATCGGTTTGGTTCCCATGGTGACGTCCTAACTTAGTTAGAAGGTTGACTGCTTGGCGGAGGGAAGGACGAAGGATGAAGGAACAGATGATGGGGGTGAGGGGTGGGGTGAGGGGGGGGGGGGGGGGGGGGGGGGTTGACTTGGACTAAATTATGTATAAAATAGAAGCATCAAAATCACACGATCAGATTTAATCTCTCTTTTGTCCTTAGTGCAGAACGTCAGGGAGACCCTCAGACGTTGACCTCCGAGCCGTGCGGTAATTAACGCGGACCCCGTATTATCCCGTTTCCCAAAAATGAAATTAAACCACGGAAACAAAATCCTGTAAAGCTTAATGAAATGAGGATGTGACAGGAAAGCACCCAATGAGCTCTGCTACGGTGGCTTTCACACACACACACACACACGCATTCACTCCACTAGTACAGAGGGGTCTTTGTACCAAGGGTGAGATGCTAATACCAGGGTAAGACCACTAACCATGACCACCAGCACACGCTGTGTTAGTTTCCTGGTGTTCACCAGGCTGACAGACAGGCAGGCAGGCAGGCAGACAGTCAGACAGACAGACAAGCAGACAGGCAGACAGACAGACAGATAGACAGACAGACGGACAGGCAGGCAGACAGACGGACAGGCAGGCAGACAGACAGACAGACAGACAGGCCAGCCAGACACACAGACAGACAGACAGGCAGACAGACAGACAGACAGGCAGACACACAGACAGACAGGCAGACACACAGACAGACAGACAGACAGACAGGCGGACGGACAGACAGACAGGCGGACAGACAGACAGGCAGGCAGGCGGACAGACAGACAGACAGACAGACAGGCAGACAGGCAGACAGACAGACAGAGCAGACAGACAGACAGACAGACAGACAGACAGACAGACAGGCAGACAGACAGGCAGACAGACAGGCAGACAGGCCAGACAGACAGGCAGGCAGACAGACAGACAGGCAGACAGACAGACCGACAGGCAGACAGACAGACAGACAGACAGACAGACAGACAGGC
>NC_137684.1:29920525-29923025 GCF_963989245.1 Nansenia antarctica | reverse complement strand
CTGGCTCTGAATATGTTTAGCTGTTTCATCACAAGTCAGTTTAACCTGTTGAAAGGTCTTCAGCTTCTCCTTTAAGGGTTCCAGTGCAGTCTGGAGTTCACTCTTATGATCCAGTACAGCTTCATCTACTGGGCAACAATCATGTTTTTTGTGCTGTTTTGAAGTCTGACAAATCACACAGATGGGCTGTTTATCCTCCAGACAGAAGAGCTTAAGTTTCTCACTGTGCAGACTGCAGAGCACCTCAGACCCTGCTGCAGCTCTCTGACTCTCCTGTAAGAAGGCCTCACACAAGTTCTTTAACACCAGGTTACAAAGAGGAATATCCATGGATGATTTTCTCCTGCACATTGGACATTCCTGAGTCTCTTTCTGTTTCCAGAATTCCTGCAGACAGGTTTTACAGAAGCTGTGGCTACAATGGAGGACAACAGGATCCTTGAAGACGTCATAGCACACAGAACAGGAGAGATTCTCCTCAGAGAGAGAGGGTTTAGACGCCATTTTCTCACCACCTCCGTCTCCTCTGTAATGGCTTCTGAGGTGAAAGTTCACTTCTGAAAACTCACCGAGTTGAAGTCAGTAGGAAGTTAAATCCAGATTTTGACGGTGTTGCTTCTTCCTTTGTGGTAGTTTTGAATGTTGATGATAAAAGAGTGTAAAGTCCTTCAGAGAGTCGTAATGTTGTGGAGCATGCTGGTGAACGGCAGCACCAGAGAGCTGAATGTTAGCCTTCTGTGTGGTTCACTTCTGCTCTCCACTGATTACCTCAGCAGGTAAGAGGGTGGAGCTTCAGGCAAAGTATGAGTCACGTCACTGTGTTCAAAGGTCACAAGCAGAATTATGTCAGGTGTGTGTATGTGTGTGTGTGTGTGTGTGTGTGTTTGTGTGTGGTCACTAACCAATAGAAAACCAAGGGTGTGTAATGGCATGTCAGCCTGACAGACATAATAACACCGATTGATTCAGTGATGTTTATTTATACACCATCGTCTGCTGATCTAATTATCACCCAAAGTCAAACTCAAGCCATGCCAAACTACGTCATGCACCCAGAACCAGAACCCACACCAGGCCTCTGGACCTCTCTGCCAGACCAGGGATGTCAGACCGTTGGGCCTTTGATATGATATGATTATGATATTGATATATATATATATGTATATATATATATTATATATGTGATGTGTTCTAGAATTTCCAGTCACATGTTGCGGCCCCAATTAGCATATAATGAACATTTTCATTAAAAAACAAACTTAAATGGGCAGTTTCAGGATTTTAACAGATTTTACTAGAACAAGATGTTTTTTTACATTTACATTTATGACATTTAGCAGACGCCTTTATCCCAAAACGACTTACAACAAATACATTTGTCCAAGTAAGTGAGTCAACAACAACAACAACAACAACAACAGCAGCATGACATCATCAGATAAGGCCATGTGGAAGTGGCAGACAGAGCCAGTGTGTGTGTGTGTGTGTGTGTGTGTGTGTGTGTGTGGGTGTTTGTGTGTGTGTGGGTTTGTGTGTGGGTGTTTGTGTGTGTGTGGGTTTGTGTGCGTGCGTGCGTGTGTGTGTGGGTGGGTGTGGGCGTGGGTGTGTGTGTTCGTAACTCTACCTAACTACCTAACTGTAACCTCACTAGTAACCTCACCTCACTGTAACCTCACTAGCTAGGCATTAGCTATTCAAGGCACTAGCAAACTCACCAACTGAACTGCTGGCAAGCCCGCCAGGTATGTGGATCTATGTGGCCTTATATACATGTATGTTGATCTACATGTCTCTGATATACATGTATGTTGATCTATGTGTCTCTGATATACATGTATGTGGATCTATGTGTCCTGATATACATGTATGTGGATCTATGTGTCTCTGATATACATGTATGTTGATCTATGTGTCTCTGATATACATGTATGTGGATCTATGTGGCCTGATATACATGTATGTGGATCTATGTGTCTCTGATATACATGTGTGTTGATCTATGTGTCTCTGATATACATGTATGTGGATCTATGTGTCTCTGATATACATGTATGTGGATCTATGTGTCTCTGATATACATGTATGTTGATCTATGTGGCCTGATGAACATGTGTGTTATATGCTTGTCTCTGCAGTGAGGCGGTCCTGTCATTCCCTGGCGGCAGACATGTTCGAGCTTCACCTGGGAGCCCACCTGCTACAGGTAAACCCCTCTCTCTCTGACGCCTCCAGTGATCTGCTGTTAAAATGACCTTTGACCTTGCGCTCCAGAGCCGAAACCGAGCTGAGCTGAGCTGGACAACAGAGGAACTGTTACACACCCACCATGCTCCCTGTGAGAGAGAATTATTTTCCGAGCCGGTAGGGTTGTTGAGGTTGTATGGTGTGTAAAGCTCATCGTGTTAGATTGAGTGAGTTAATCCAAAACCTTTTTTATAGCATTAAGGTCATCTTGTGTCCATGGTGTACAATGAAGTTGAAGAATCTTAGTAGGGCAAAG
>NC_137684.1:29903025-29910525 GCF_963989245.1 Nansenia antarctica | reverse complement strand
CTCCCCCTCTTCTCTCTCTATCTCTCCTCCTTTTCTCCCTTCCTTGGGGCTTTTCTACTCTTTAGTGGAGTTAGCCCCTCTTTTTATGCCTCCCCATCCCCCTCTCTCTCTCCCCCTCCCCACCTCTCTCTCTCAGACACACTCTGTGTTCACACTCGTTCCCCTCCTCTCTCTCTCCCCTCCTCTCTCTCTCTCCCCCCCACCTCTCTCTCTCTCTCTCAGACACACTCTGTGTTCACACACGTTCCCCTCTCTCCCTCCTCTCTGGGCTGTGGTGTCCTTGAAGGCCTCCTGGATGGAAATCCCATAAAGCTCCCTAGTAAATGCATCTAATCCTGTCATAAATGGCCGTGTCCTACAGACAAGGGTGCAAGGCTTGCAGGCGAAAGGCAGGCAAGGCAAGGCAAGGCGGTAGGTAGGAGGTAGAGCCGCCGTCTAATGATCGCAAGGTCGGCAGATCGGCGGTTCGAGCCCCGGCTGGCCACATGTTGAAGTGTCCTTGGGGCAAGACACTGAACCCCAAATTGCTCCCAGTGAGCGGGCTGGCGCCTTGCATGGCAGCTTGCCTACCTCGCCATCGGTGTGTGAATGTGTGTGTGAATGGGTGAATGACAGGGCCGTTGTAAAGCGCTTTGGATAAAGGCGCTACTATATAAGTGCAGTCCTTTTACCAAGGCAAGGCAAGGCAGAGCCAGGCAAGGCGGTTTATCAGATGGAATGGAATCGGACCCTCTCTCTCTCTCTCCGATTATGTGATTTGTATGGAGGATTGTGTGCTGGAAGAGCAGCGGGGTTATTACCTTCTAGATCAGTGGTCACCAACCTTTTTATAGCCCAAGATCCCTGACCTCGGCCTTGGTGAAGGCAAGATCTACCTATTGAAGCGTTGAGAGAAAAAGACAGCCAAGATAGTACTTTAAACTTAATGACGTTTATTTGCCTGTATTTTAATTAGATGCAATGCATTGGTCCAACATTAAAATTGATGCAACAACAACAAAAAAGACTGTATCAAGCATATCAGGCAGCTGTCTTGCTTGAAGAATTGTACATAACTGAAATTAAATTCAAAGTTTGATTATGTCATTTCATTACAACACAAAAAAATAAAGGCATGGAATGATGGAATGGAGGAATGTATGATAAAATCTTTTTGTTCATAGTAACGTTAGCTGACATTCTTGACATTTTGACACTTGACTGACTTAATTATTATTCTTACTTATTAACATTGACAAACATATTTACAATTAGCATTTTATAAAGTAGAACTGTAATGTGTACTTTCTCAGTCAGTGCTAAGTCATCTTATGCAGCATCACTTTTCACATCAAAACAAAAGTAAAACTAATGTGTACTTTCTCATATTATTAACATTGACAAACATATTTACAAGTATAGCATTTTATAAAGTAGAACTGTAATGTGTACTTGTGTCTCAGTCAGTGCTAAGTGCAGTCATCTTATGCAGCATTACTTTTCACATCGAAACAGTCATGTTACTCACTCAAGTCAGTGTGATGGTTGTGACTGGATACTGTCTACAAGTGCTTTGTAGTTTGGCTCATAGCTACTGACTGCCAGTCTGAGACAGTCTGTGAGGTGTCTGTCAGTAAGGCGGCTCCTGTACTTTGATTTGATTATTTTCATCTGTGAAAATGACATTTCACAGAGATATGTGGATCCAAAGTAGGCACTCACTCTTAGTGCACATGCAGTGAGAAGAGGAAACTTCTCTCTGCTGACAAGTCCCCAAAAGTCACTGTCCCTTGACCTGGCTTTCAGCTCTGTCATTTTGTAAATCAACCATCTCCATGTCAACTCCACTTGGCAAAGTAAATACTTGCTGGAATTTGGCTGCTACCTGCTCTATATCAATGGGCACAAATGGGTTTGAGACAAATGCAGCAATATCTCCCATGACATCTAACTCACCAAAACGCCGATTGAACTCTGTTGCCAGTTTGTCCAGGGGAGCACAGTACTGCTCAGGGTGAAAAGCATCATTGTCTTCCAAGGCCTGTGCCATTGAACCCATTTACTGTGCTTATCATGTGGGGAAGGTGTCGGTCTTTTCCCTGCAGCTCGTAGTTGAGTACGTTCAGTTTTGCGGTTATGTCTGTCAGGAACCCCAGGTCCAGTAGCCACGCATCGTCTGCCAGTTCCTTGTGCTCCTCGTTCCTTGTAAGTAAGTAGGCCTAAGTAAGTAAAGCTTTATTTATATAGCACCTTTCATACAAGAAATTCAGCTCAAAGTGCTTTACAACAGGAATAAGAACATAAAGTGAATAAAAACATATATAAAAACATATACATGCATAGAATGAATATAAAAGCAGGGGGAAACAGTAAAAAGAAAAGGTAAAGATCTGACTTTCCACACCAATTTAAGTCCTTTGCCTATGAAAATATTTACTACCACTTGCCTTGTCGACAGGAACGTCTTGATCTCGGGCAGCAAGTCGACAAATCGCTGCAGCACTTTGCCGCGACTCAACCACCGCACATCAGCATGGAGAAGCAGGTCTCCGTAAGCAGCGTCGAGCTCGTCCAATAACGCTTTGAATAAGCGGTGCTGAAGCGCTTTCGCTCGAATCGAGTTGACTAGTTTCACCACCAGTGTCATTACATGGGAAAAGTCCAACACCTTACCAGCCAAGGCCTGCTGATGGATCACACAGTGATAATTGACGAAGGAGGGAAAATCAGGGTCATTACGACACAGTCCAATAAATCCATTGCGCGCACCGCGCATTGCTGGGGCCCCGTCAGTAGTAATCGCCACTAGTTTATGAATGGGTATGTCATTTTCACCGACATATTTTTTGAACTCATTGTAAATATCCACACCCCTCGTTTTCTCCTTTAAGTGCAAAAGAGTGAAGAAATCCACCTTTGTTGTAGAATCCTGGAAAACCATTTTGACAAATGTTTTTTTTGCGAGTCACGTAGCAGTACTATGTATCTGATTGGTCACTTTCATGCAGCATTTGCGACACAACAGTTTGCTAGAGAGAGAGAGAGAGAGAGAGAGAGAGAGAGAGAGAGAGAGAGAGAGAGAGAGGCGCGTGCAAAACATAGGCTCTTTGTGTATTTATTTATTTTTTTTAAATAAAACTTTTTTTTTTTTTTTTTTTTTTTTTATCAATCAAAGATCTACAGGGAAAGTCTCAAAGATCTACCAGTCGATCGCGATCGACGGGTTGGTGACCACTATTCTAGATGATTAGGGGGGAGAGGGTGAGGCATGTTGATGGTCTGGACCAGGGCTGGAGGTGCTGGTTCCTCTAATCCCTGTCTGTCTCCTGGGATGTGGTGGAGGTGGTGGAGGTGGGTGGAGGTGGGGGGTTGGGCGGGTGGTGGAGGTCCTTGTACATAAGTAGAAATGAATTGGGGACGAGTGGATGTGGATGTGAAGACACAAGTGTGTGTGTGTGTGTGAGTGTGAGTGTGAGTGTGAGTGTGTGTGTGTGTGTGTGCATGTGTGTGTGCACGGGTGTGTGTGTGAGTGTGTGCTTGCGTGAATGTGTATGTGTGTGTGATTGTGTGAGAGTGTGCATGCGTGCGTGATTGTGTGTGTGTGTGACAGTGTGCATGCCTGCGTGGTTGTGTGCTTGCGTGAATGTCTGTGTGCACGCCTGCGTGTGTCGATCCCTGTCTCACACACGTGTGCTACTATAACCCACCTGTAGGTGGAGCTGACGGGCAGCAGCGTGTTTGACTACATCCACCCTGCGGACCACGTGGAGATGGCCGAGCGCCTGGGCATCAGACCCCACCTGAGGGCCGAGGCCGGCTGCCACGGGGCCCCCGAGAGCGCCTCCTCATCAGCCTCCACCTCCTCCCTGGCCGGGACCCCCGAACCTGGTAATATGTCCCCCCTAACCCTGAACCTAACCCTAACCCTGAACCTGGTAATGTCCCCCCTAACCCTAACCCTGAACCTGGTAATGTCCCCCCTAACCCTGACCCTAACCCTAACCCTAATATGTCCCCCCTAACCCTAACCCTGAACCTGGACCTGGTAATGTCCCCCCTAATGTCCCCCCTAAATGTCCCTGAACCTGGTAGTGTCCCCCCCTAACCCTAACCCTGAGCCTGAACCTGGTAATGTCCTCTGTCCTCTCCTCCACCCCCTGGTAGTGTGTGTCTCACCCTTGCTCCTGTGTCTCCCCTAGCAGCCCCCTCCAGCCCCCTGGCCTCCCGGGACGAGCCCATGGACCGAGGCTTCTTCATCCGCATGAAGTCGACGCTGACCAAGAGAGGCCTCCACGTCAAGTCCTCTGGTTACAAGGTACAGGACACACACACACACACACACACACACACACACACACGCTACAAGGTACAGGACACAGACAGGGCGTTCACACCGGCAAAGAACCGTTCCGGTTCGCGTTCCCGAACCAAGTCTGGAACCGTCCGGCACCTTCAGACCGAAACTCAATTGGTTCGGAGACTGAAAAGTTGGTTTGCAGCAGGGAACCAGAAAATAGTGGTTCTCAAGCGGGAACCAAAACGTAGAACAGTCACGTCGTCAGTGGGTGTGTCATATTCTAGGCTGCAAAGACCAGCAAGAAGGAAGGAGACAAAATGTAATCTAATCTAAATCTAATCATTAGTGATTATCAAAGGTTTCATCATTCTCTCTATCTCCCTCACATGATCAGCAAACACACACACGCACGCACACGCGCGAAAGCCATTTCTATTCCAGCAATGGAGCAGATGGTATGCGTGAGAAAGTATTTTTCTTTTTTTTAAATGTATAGTGTTTGTTTCAGATACTGTAGTGGAAGATTTTATCCTCATTTCCAGTGAAGTAGCTGCCATCTAGTTGTGACATTTTAGTTTATTCCGCCCCTTCATCACCCAGCGTTGATGACGCGGATGGTTCTGGTTACACTGGTATGAACGCTGATGGTTCTGGTTACACTGGTATGAACGCTGATGGTTCTGGTTACACTGGTATGAACGCTGATGGTTCTGGTTACTCTGGTATGAACCCTGATGGTTCTGGTTACTCTGGTATGAACACTGATGGTTCTGGTTACACTGGTATGAACGCTGATGGTTCTGGTTACACTGGTATGAACGCTGATGGTTCTGGTTACTCTGGTATGAACACTGATGGTTCTGGTTACACTGGTATGAACGCGGGCTGGTTCACCAGACAGCACCAAGGTTCAGAGGTTCCCGAACGCGAACACGAACCGGAACGGTTCTTTGCCGGTGTGAAAGCACTATGAGAGACACGGACCCCCTATGCTTATGCTTATGACATAAACTGTAAAGCAAATAACTGAGAATTACTACTGTCTTTTGAAATGTATGATAAGGATTTTTTAATTTCATTTTATGACAGCAATCATTATATTTAGAGAGAGAGAGAGAGAGAACAGGTACGCTGTTGGGATGAGAGGGTGGGATGAAAGAAATCTGTCTTTGTGCGTGTTTGTGGGTGCGTGTGTGTGTGTGCGTGTGTGTGTGTGTGTGTGTGCGTGTCTGTGCATGCGTGCGTCTGTGTGTGTATGTGTGTGTGTGTGAGGAGGGGAGAGGGAGAGGGAGAGGGAGAGAGAGAGAGAGAGGGTGAGACATGATATATAAGAATGTAAACGTTTGTAATTGGTGGAAATGGTGGAATTTTGGCGATGAACCTCAGAATGACGGACTTCCTCTTCCTGTCAGGTGATCCACGTGACGGGGCGGATACGCTGCCGCCCGGCGCTGGTCCCCGGCTCCGCCCGCTCGGTGCGTCGGCCAATGGGCTTATGCGCCCTGGCACACACCCTCCCGCCCTCCACCCTGAACGAGGTCCGCATGGAGAGCCAGATGTTCGTGTGTCGGGTGAACATGGACCTACAGGTCACCTACTGCGAGAACAGGTGTGTGTGTGTGTGTGTGTGTGTGTGTGTGTCTGTGTGTGTGTCTGTGTAAAAAATGTACAATGAAAAGAATTATGATGAATTTTATGATTTCTTCAGGGAGTTTGTTCCAGGAGCATGCAGCAGTGTGACTGAAAGCTGCTGCACCGTGTTTTGTTTTTACTCTTGGAATGATTAGCTGATAAGCCTCAGCTGATCTTGTGGGAATATAGGGTGGGAGGAGATCTGATATGTATTTTGACGAACCATAACAAACAGTGACTAGCCAGTTAGAAAGCTACAGCCCTATAGCAGGTACCAAAGCTGTGTGCTGTAAAACCTTGTTTAGAGCCTAGGTGAAGTTATGGGTGAATTGCTCACTATGAATTTCCTGTCTTTTGTGAGTTTTGACAGTCCATAACTTTTCACTTATTTTTTTTTTATTTATTTTTTTTACATGTTTGGATATCAAGCCATGCTCGTCAACACAGAACCGATAGAACCAAAGGGATCCAAACAGAACCGATATTGACTGAGTTTCGGATCTCTCTTTCTCCCTGTAGGATCTCAGAGTACATGGACCTCACCCCAGCTGAGGTGGTGGGCCAGACCTGCTACCACTACGTCCACGTCGAAGACCTGGACAACATCAGGCTGAGCCACGAGGACTGTGAGTGTTATTAGTCCTTCTGCTAGCTAGCATATCAGCCCAATAGAGCTCTCAGGTCTTCTGCTAGCATATCAGCCCAATAGAGCTCTCAGGTCTTCTGCTAGCATATCAGCCCCATAGAGCTCTCAGGTCTTCTGCTAGCATATCAGCCCCATAGAGCTCTCAGGTCTTCTGCTAGCATATCAGCCCAATAGAGCTCTCAGGTATTCTGCTAGCATATCAGCCCTATAGAGCTCTCAGGTCTTCTGCTAGCATATCAGCCCAATAGAGCTCTCAGGTGTTCTGCTAGCATATCAGCCCAATAGAGCTCTCAGGTCTTCTGCTAGCATATCAGCCCAATAGAGCTCTCAGGTCTTCTGCTAGCATATCAGCCCTATAGAGCTCTCAGGTCTTCTGCTAGCATATCAGCCCAATAGAGCTCTCAGGTCTTCTGACGCTGGTTGTCTCTGTGTACCACATGTACAAAAGAAGAGATTTGGTGAGGCTGCATTCTCATTTTATGCACCCAGATTGTGGAATGCACTGCCAGTTTACATTAGGGATGCAACCTCAGCACATATGTTCAAGTCAAGACTAAAAACCCATCTTTTTAATATTGCCTTTAAATGACAAAATAATGAAATGAAGATTATATAATGATTAAAGCACTTTGAGCTGAAATGTTTGCAGGAAAAGCGCTATACAAATAAAGTTATTATTATTATTATTATTATTAGGTTGTTTCAAGCAGAAGTATTTTGTCAGAGCTTTATATTTTGCAATCGGCGCCCTCTGCTGTCCTAGTGTGGTGGTGCTACACCCTGCCTCTCTAACTCTCTCTCCACTTTCTCCACCTTCCCTCTGCCCCTCCTTGGCCCGCTCTCCTCTTTCTCCACGTTTTAACCTCTCCCCTTCTCTCTTCCCCTCTTTCCCTCTCTCTCTCCCTCCCACTCTCTTTTCCCCTCCTCACTCGTTCCTCTCTCTCTC
>NC_137684.1:29868025-29898025 GCF_963989245.1 Nansenia antarctica | reverse complement strand
GCCCCCCTCCCCACCAGGCCTTCTTCCCCCACCTGCAGAGGCTGGCCGCCCTGCCTCCCTTCAGCGGGTTCTCGGCCTCCGAGCCGCACCACTTCCCCCCGCCGGGTCTGCCGTTCTGCATGAACGGACTCAAGGGGGCCGCCGGCTCGGAGGAGGACTGAGAGCCGACGGGTTGGGGGAGGAGGAGGAGGAGGAGGAGGAAGAGGAGGAGGAGGTCAGAGAAAGACTACTAACTTCAGGGCCAGCAGGACTAGAATGTCGGTGTGCTCCGGAACACTTGGAGGAGAGTTAGACTAACGGAACGTCGTGAGTCACAGTAACTGACGTCAGTTCCGGTTTGACTACAGGGGGCCGACAGGACGAAACACAAAACAGTGACCCCCCCCTAGTGGCCTGATAAGGCAAAAACACAGGACACGGACACGTCTTAAAGGGACGGTTAAAGGGTCACTTTGCCCCCCACCCCTAACCCCCCCCCTCTCCCACACACACACTCACACAACACAGGTTGTCCAAGCTTTGCTGTCCTCCCCTCTCTGTCCCCCCCTCCCTCCGCCAACTGATTGTACAGTACAGAGTTCTGTGTCTCTTCCACTCAGAAAAGCCATATTGTACATAGTTCACCATGCAGGACCAGACATACATACAGTATATACGCTACAGGGGAGGCTGGCGGAGGAGGTCGCAAACCAGAGGACGGGCTCGTTGGGATGCACGGAACAGAATAAGGAAGCAATTGACCATGAGAGGAAGGGGGTTGTGGACTCATTTACCACTGGTACAGGGTTGGAAAACGATTGTAGCATTGTAGGTCAGAACAGGTGTTCTTAATCAGATTGATTGGGAGGCGCATTGATACTGGAAATGCGGTCTGAACTGTGGGTTTGTTGGGATATTTACCACTGTTGCTAGCCAATCAGAATCCAGTATCCAAACATGCTGTTGTAGAAGGAATGCTATCGACTCATTCCGGTCGGTAATTCCAACGAGCCGCCTGTCCTCAAACTTCTACCTCCGCCAGCCTCCACTGTTACAATGACCCCCCCTCACCCCCCCCCCCCTTAGTAGCGACAGACCTGTTCCCAGGCCTGTGGAAGACAGAGCGTCAGTGAGACTGGGGGGTATGAGCAGAGAAGAGTAGAAGTTAAGAGAGGAGGTTTCATCATAACAACGTCACTTTGTTTAAACGAGAAGTACTGGACCAATCTTGCACAGGGTTCCAATCACACACTGCAAACTGATTGAATTAACCCTTATGGGCCACCGTAACTATGACGGTTAGTGCTTTGGACCATTCGTCAATATTTCTAATATGGTGGGGGGGTGGGAGGAGGAGGAGGAGGAGGGGCTGATTGGGGGGGGTTGTGTTGTGTTGTTTGAGTTGTAACGAACGTTGGAGTTTGTGTGTGAGTTGTCCTAATCGTGGGGGAGGGGAGGGGGGGGGGTTGACGTACTGAAAGCACACTGTCAAAGAGTTTGAGCCAATCCCTGATCCATTCCATGACACACTGTGGGGGGTTGGGGGTTATTGGGGAGGAGGAGGGCGGTGGGGCGGGGAGGCTGGGTGACCCCCCTGTCTCCTGCACTTCCTGGTCATGGTTTCAGTTGTGTAAAAAAAAACAGAAAAGAAAAGTCGTAATAATAATAATAATAATAATAATGATTAAGATAGATCCAGGTGAAGGCACTGAGACTAGTCATGATGCTGCGACTGTGTTTGTGTATGAACATGAAAAGCCATATTCCTGTTATATTGTCATGTTGCCATTAGGTGGAGATTGTGTGGGAGGATTGTAAAAAAAAGAAGAAAGAAAAGAAAAGAGAGAAAGAAAGAAGTGTCCGTGTTTGAAAACGCACTGCAGTATGGAGATGCTTCCATCCAGGGACCCAACACACACAGAGGACGTTATAGTGTGTGGGGAGGGAGGGAGGGGGTGAGGGAGGGAGGGAGGGGGTGAGGGGGTGAGGGAGGGAGGGGGTGAGGGAGGGAGGGGGTGAGGGAGGGAGGGGGCTGGTGGGGGGTGTTCATTTTTTTTATTCACAAATATTTTGTCAGAGCACTTAATGACGTTATGAGAACATAGCACTTCACTTCATCACCTAATGTTTTCTTGTGTGTTCAAATGGGATTGTAAGGATGTACCATACGATGATGCTTCTACCGTAAACCAACCACGAGCTGACCACAACCTCTAGTTAACACTAGAACAGCCGTGAGTAAAGACAAATGTTATATCTTTGCACTCGATCAAATTTCAGGACCCTCCTTTCATGACTTTTCCTAGATATGTGCGTTCTACCACCCAGTATCCTTACATTTTCAAAATCACACCAGGATAAGCTAGTATGAAGCTATTTTGCAGTTTTTCTGTGTAGGAAGCAGGCTAATTTACAAGCGGCCAACATGTGGTCTGTAAATAGCAGCTTGAGCATTGTAAAGAGAGGGTCCTGATTTGACTCCAGATGTGGCTCTTTTAGTAGGTAAAAAGGCACGGCTGTTCTAGTGTTAAAGGTAGATTCGGTAGATGTTACGACACGTAGCAGGGTGACCTCCGACTCAGACTGCAATGTCACAGGAATCTCCAGATTCAACCTTCAAGACTTTTATGGCCATACCAATCAAAGATTGTTAGGAAATTGCTTCAGTGCAGCTTTCAATAAACAAACGAAACAATGACAACAACATTAGATGGATTCAATACACATACACATAGAAAAAGGTTAAAAATTAGAAAAATAGATCAATAGAATCCTCTAGAACCTCTAGAACCTCTTATTTATTCTAGAACCTCTAGAATCAATAACTCCACGCATGAACAAGGCAATGCAAAGTGATAGCGCTAACGCTATTGTGTGACTAAATAAAGCCACAGAGTCTTGCCTTGCGTTGTCTGTGACGGAGGTCGCTCTGCTACACGTACGTTAGCATCATAACGCTGAAATGGTCATTAAAGTCCTTAGGCACGGCCCATTAGCCACATGATGTGTGGTCATAAAAAAGACCACTAGAGGTCAATAAAAATGAATAATAGAGATAATAAAGAGTTCTGATCTCAATGTGGTTGCCCCCAAAAAAAGCCTAGTCAATCACTTGGAGATTGACACTAATAACAAATGTGTACATTAGATTATGACATATATTTAAAAGTTGTGTTGCAAAATGTTCAACAATTATCTGAGAATGACATAAGCGCTTCCAAGGCCGGGATGAAATGAAAACAAAAATGAAATATTGAATCCCTGTCTTCAGTCGTTTTTTTTTTTTTTTTTTTTTTTCTGGTCAAAGAGTTTGTGTGTGTGTCAGGGGGAACGGATGATGTCCTGTTATGCATTCCTGATAGACTGGAGCAGATGGGTAAGGCAGTAGCTGTCATAAAGAAGCGTGTGTGTGTGTGTGTGTGTGTTTGTGAGAGAGAGAGAGAGAGAGAGAGAGAGTGTGTGTGACCGTGAGCTTGTCGTTCCACTTGGTTCTTGACACCGAGTCTCGATAAAGACTATAACCCTCTCCTGTCACTGTGGGTCTAACATCTTTTTTTCTCCAAATGTTTGTGAATATACCATCCATGTCTGATCTTCAAATAAAAATGAACCGTTGTAAAAACAATGATACAGATGATGATAATAAAAATATTCCATTAGAGGAGCACAAGCAAGCGTTGGTGTTTCTTTTGCTTCCACAGTAGCTGACAATAAAAACATTCCTTTACAGCCCTGTTTCAGCTGGTGTTTACCCCATAAATTCAGCACAATTTTGCAACGATCTGGTCCTAAACAGCGCAGACTGCAGTGGTGCTTGAGACAGTGGATCCAAAGGAAGCTGTGAGTGTAAATGAATATGCAATGACCTGGGAATAACCGTTTTACCTCCGTACTTTCTAAGTAAGTACCTGCTTAAAACTGGGCTGTAAAAAAAATAAAAATAAAAGGCTATACAATAAAAACCTCTTTGAACACATATCTCACACACCGAGTGCATCCTGGCGATGACAGTGCACATGGAAAAGAGTGTTAACTGAACCGCCACCGTCTCTAGTGGTCCAGTGGGCCAGGTTCTGAGTGACAGGCCTGATGTGAGCCAGGTGTCGGGGCGGTGCTGTGCCTGTTCCATCTGGGTTTATGAGCCCAAGCTGCCACGGTAATGGGTCTGGGGATGAAGATAAAGGAGTGTGTGTGTGTGTGTGTTTGGTGTGTGTGTGTAAGTAAGTAAGTAAAGCTTTATTTATAAAGCACCTTTCATACAAGAAATGCAGCTCAAAGTGCTTTACAACAGGAATGCGTGTGTGTGTGTGTGTGTGTTTGGTGTGTGTGTGTGTGTGTGTGTGTGCGTGCGTGTGTGTGTGTGTGTGTGTGTGTGTGTGTATGTACAGTGCTGCCTGAAAGTATGTGAACCCCCTTGTGCAATTATAGATTTATTTTGTTTTTACCATGAAATCTTTATTTAATCAGAACCAGTCTTTTTTTATCTGACATAACATGTTTATATGTAGTGTACCATATGTTGGTTTAGAGGAAATCATGTGTAGTAGAACAACTAAATTATAAAGAAATTAGTGCAGGTGCAAAAAAAAAAGCCTTGGCCAAGTTGCATTGGTTCATTCAAGTAGGTAAGTAGAATCAGGTGGGTAAATAATTGGGTATCACATGAACCAATCAAAGGAGAGATCTTTAGGAAAGAGTTTGGGCGGGACTCTGATAAATAGAGAAAAAAAAAACAGGTACATTTTGTGTTACCCATGAATGCAAAACACACCATGCCGAGAGGAAAGGAGATCTCAGAGGACGTCAGGAATAGGTTAGAAAGATCAGCCTGGGGAGGTCTATAAAATAATCTCAACAAGATGTGCGCTCCATCAGTCCACCGTGAGGCAAATCATTCACAAATGGAGAGCAGCAACTCAGCAACTCGGCCTAGAAGTGCCAAGACGCCCTGCCAAAATATCCCAAAGAGCCGCAAGAAAAAGAATAAATCAGGTAAAAGCCGACCCAAACATGACATCTAGAGGTCTGCAGACCTGCCTTGCTGTGTGGTAACTGTGCTGCTTCAACAATAAGAAGAACACTGAATCTAAATGACATTCGTGGGAGGGGTTGCTAGGAAGAAGCCTCTGCTGTCAAAGAAAGAACCAAACTGCCCTTCTTAACTTTGCCAGAGACCACCTGGACATGCCTGAAGGTTTCTGGAAGTCCATTCTCTGGACATTTTTGGTGACAATGAAAACCGATATGTTTGGCAACAGTCGTAGCCCAACAGTCAAGTACGGCGGTGGGAATGTCAAGATCTGGACGACTCCACAGCATTAACACTAGAAGACCCCTGTGAGTAAAAACAAATTCTATCTTTGCACTCGATTGACTCAAATTCCAGGACCCTCCTTTCATGACTAGATATGTGCATTCTACCACCCAGTATCCTTACATTTTCAAAATCACATCAGGATAAGATAGCATACACACACACACACAGACACACAGACAGACAGACAGACAGACCCTAACCCCCCCCCCCCCACACACACACACACACACACACACACACACACACACACACACACAGGCAGGCAGACAGACAGACACTCTCACACACACACACAGACACAGACACAGACACAGACACACACACACACACACACACACACACACACACACACACACACACACACACACA
The DNA here is from genome assembly GCF_963989245.1 of Nansenia antarctica. Taxonomy (NCBI): domain Eukaryota; kingdom Metazoa; phylum Chordata; class Actinopteri; order Argentiniformes; family Microstomatidae; genus Nansenia; species Nansenia antarctica. Next base: position 29,892,360 of record NC_137684.1, on the reverse strand, counting down.
TCCATGTATAAAAGCTGTGGAGGCTGGTGACTTCCAGAATTGAGGAGGCCAATTTTTTGGTCTGCGACCTGTTTGGTTAGTGTATTTCTTCACAGAGCAGAACAAGAATGTTAAAAAAATCAGTAATTTGATATGGAAGAATATTAAATTGACTTGTAATAAAACGAAATCGACTACATTCAAAATAAAACTGTTCAATAAATCCTAAATGTTGTCTACCTATTCGATGTATGAATCGCGCCAGAATCTCGCCGACTTCCGAGGTCATTAAGCAAAAGTATTTGGCCAAATGAGCTATTAGCTATCAGGGATAATAGCCATGGGTGTTCTAGACGTGTCCTGCAAAGGACAAGTTGATAGGACACTCGTAGCCACTATGGCGAGTGTTTCTTTGACTGAAGTGACTGGTGAATTCTCAAAATGGCTTCATGTGATTGGACGGACAAAATGTCAATCTTTCAACCCTGGACACAATGCATGGTGAGGCCAGGCCTCCCTTGCCCACCCATTTTCAGTAATTTGGCCAATCACATATTGCCATGAAAAAATGTGCATTACATTGACTTTGAGAAACCACTTTCCTGGGGGAGGCCTGGCCTCCCTCAATACAAACGGATAGGGATTCTGGCCTGTAGGTGCTTTACAATTGCAATATTGGGTTTTAGCCATGGAAAAATTCAGATTTAGGAACAAAACGGAAATAATATTAATATTAAAAAATATATATATGTTTTTTGTTAAATAAATAAATAAAATAAATATACATATTGCTTTTTTAAATCTCTCTCTCTTCTCTCAAATTATTGGGGAGGCCAGGCCTCCTCCACCTCTATGGAGGAGCCTCCACTGGTATAAAGCTGTTTTGCAGTTTTTCTGTGTAGGAGGCATGCTAAAAAAAAGAAGCGCCCTCTAGTGATCTCTGTGTGTAAATAGCAGATTTACATTTCTAAAAAGGGGGTCTATTTGACCCCCAAAGGCGACTCTACTAGTAGGTAATGTATTCATATTAATTTATTTTTTATTTAAAAAATACTGACCATCCCCTAGAGTCTCTGTGCATGTGAGACTGAGCTTGCATATTGCACATACTGTGTGTGTGTGTGTGTGTGTGTGTGTGTGTGTGTGTGTGTGTGTGAGAGTGTGATTGACATGGCATGTCTATGGACTTGTGTGTCTTGGATGTTCGTGTGTCTATGTGTGTAACTGTGTGTGTGTGTGTGTGTCTGTGTAACTGTGTGTGTGTGTGTGTGTGTGTGTGTGTGTGTGTGCGTGCGTGAGTGTGTCTGTTGTTCCAGGCCGCCCCAGGGAGCGGCTCTGACATTGAAGACGGGTTAACTGCTGTTTTACATTCAAGTGGCGGGCCGCCGCTCATTAGAGTGACGATCATTCCTCCTCAAGACCAAAGGAAGCGCATACTAAACAAGAACAGTTGTTGGGGAGAAAACGCCAGTGTACGTGAGCAAGTGTGTGTGTGTGTGTCTGCTGCTGCGTCTGTAAGTGTGTGTGTCGGCTGCTGCGTCTGTAAGTGTGTGTGTGTGTCTGCTGCTGCGTCTGTAAGTGTGTGTGTGTGTCTGCTGCGTCTGTAAGTGTGTGTGTGTCTGCTGCTGCGTCTGTAAGTGTGTGTGTGTCTGCTGCTGCGTCTGTAAGTGTGTGTGTGTCTGCTGCTGCGTCTGTAAGTGTGTGTGTGTGTCTGCTGCGTCTGTAAGTGTGTGTGTGTGTCTGCTGCGTCTGTAAGTGTGTGTGTGTGTCTGCTGCGTCTGTAAGTGTGTGTGTGTGTCTGCTGCGTCTGTAAGTGTGTGTGTGTGTCTGCTGCGTCTGTAAGTGTGTGTGTGTGTCTGCTGCTGCGTCTGTAAGTGTGTGTGTGAGTGTGTGTGTCTGTAAGTGTGTGTGTGAGTGTGTGTCTGAAAGAGAGCTAAATGACCTTAAAGTTCCCGGCATTATCTGTCTACCTTTCCTCTGGACTACCTCGCGGTTTGACTCCCGAGAGTGATCGCCTTTTCTCTGTGGTTAAGTGTGAAGGTATGACTCTCTCTTACATCTCAGATAGACAGCTTTGGGTGTGTGCGTGTGCGTGTGTGTGTGTGTGTGGGTGTATGTGTGTGTGTGTGTGAAGACGGAGTGTCTTCACTCTCCTCACCCATCCACCCAGGCTGTCAGTGGCTCACCCGTGTGCCCTCTCTGTCAGTGACTTTGAAGGCTTATCTGCCGCCCCACACACACACACACACACACACACACACACACACACACACACACCCTCGCTCGAAGATGCAAATGCACTCGGAAGAGTCAAAAGACGTGAGCGGAAATGACTGAGTGGGCTGACCAGGTACGTCCCCCTGCGATGCCAAGACGGCTTCTCTCGCTCCTCTTCTTTCTTAACACTAGAAGAGCAGTGAGGGGTCACGGTGACCCCTGTGAGTAAAATTGTTTTAATATCTTTGCACTCTATCACATTTCAGGACCCTCCTTTCATGACTTTTCCTAGATATGTGCGTTCTACCACCCAGTATCCTTACATTTTCAAAATCACTTCAGGATAAGATAGTATAAAGCTGTTTTTCAGTTTTTCTGTGTAGGAGGCAGGCTAAAAAAAGAAGCGCCCTCTAGTGATCTCTGTGTGTAAATAGCAGATTTATATTCTAAAAGGGGGGTCTATTTGACCCCCAAGGCGGCTCTACTAGTAGGTAAAATAGGCACGGCTGTTGTAGTGTTAAATCCTTCCATGTCCTCCTTCTCACCCCTACACTACACCTCCATTCCTCTCTCTCTCCTCCCTCCATCTCCTACCCTCTTCCATCACCACTCATCATCTGTCCGTCCTGCTCTTTTCCCTCCCTCTTCTCTCCCCCCCCTTCATCATTTAACTCACCCCCTATCTCCCCTACTCAACAACTCTTTCTTGCCCTATCCTCCTCACCTTCTCTTCTCCCTCACCCCTTACCGATCTCTCTCCTAAACCGATAACCGCTTGATCAAATGTCCTTCTCTAAAGGAGACAACCAGCAGAGGCCATATGAACCAGCAGAGACCATTCCTAATTCCATTCCACACCTGACACGGAGCCCGTCCTCCGATTTCTACTTCCACCAGCCTCCCCTTTACAGCCCCCCCCCCCCCACCACCACCACGACCCCCACCAACATCTCTACTTTAGCTCATCCATGCATTTGTTTCAAGTAGACTTGATTATTGTAATGGTCTACTAACAGGCCTATCTAAAGGGGCTGGTCTACTAACAGGCCTATCTAAAGGGGCTGTTCGTAAATTGCAGCTCATCCAAAACGCTGTTAGGGTCCTAACTAAAACAAAGAAGTTTGAACACATTACACTAATCCTGAGATCTCTACACTGACTACCAGACTCTCAGAGAATGAAATTCAAAGTACTCCTAATAGTATACACATCATCAAAGGAATCTTGGACTAAAATACATATCAGATCTCCTCCCACCCTGTATTCCAGCAAGGTCCCTAAGGTCAGCTGAGACTAATCAGCTAATAATTCCAAGAGTGAAATCAAAACACAGTGCAGCAGCTTTCCGTCACGCTGCAGCATGCTCCTGGAACAAACTCCCTGAAGAAATTAAATAGGCCCAAACCCTACAAATATTTTAATCTAAGCTAAAAACAGTTATGATTAAACACAGGCATGTCTTTTTATTCATTTCCATAATTGTATTCATTATCTTATTAAATGTTTATCTATATATACAGTATATATATATTCTTATCATTTTATTTTCATTTTTAATCTGTTAACTATTCTCCTCTTGATGTATTTTTCTTAATGCTATATGTAAAGCACTTTGAATTACCCATGTTGTGTCTCCTTCTTCTACCCTTCCCTCGTTACACTACACCCAACCACCCTCCCTCCCTCCACCTATCTTTTCCTCCCTCTATTCGGTCCACGTTGTGGCCGGGGGGGTTGGGGGGGGGGGGGGGGGATGGTAATAGGCTCATCTATAACCCGGTGGTCGTTGTGCTGGGCTGGTGTTGTGAGTCAGGTCTGCCTGCCTGCCTGCCTGTGTGTCTGCCTGTCTGTCTGCCTGTCTGTGTGTCTGCCTGTCTGCCTGTCTGTCTGTCTGTCTGCTTGCTTGCTTGCTTGCCTGTCTGTCTGTCTGTCTGTCTGTCTGTCTGTCTACCTGCCTGTCTGTCTGTCTGTCTGTCTGTCTGTCTGTCTGTCTGTGTGTCTGCCTGCCTGTCTGTCTGCCTGCCTGTCTGCCTGCCTGCCTGTCTGCCTGCCTGTCTGCCTGCCTGTCTGCCTGCCTGCCTGCCTGTCTGTCTGTCTGTCTGTCTGCCTGCCTGCCTGCCTGCCTCCTTGCCTGCCTGTGTGTCTGTCTGCCTCCCTGCCTGTCTGTCTGCCTGTCTGCCTGCCTGTCTGTCTCCCTGCCTGTCTGTCTGTCTGTCTGTCTGTCTGTCTGGGTCTGTGGTGTTTGTCAGTGTGTCTGCCTGCCTGCCTGTCTGTCTGTCTGTCTGTCTGTCTGTCTGTCTGCCTGCTTGTCTGCTTGTCTGCCTGTCTGCCTGCCTGTCTGTCTGCCCGGGCCTGTGGTGTTTGTCAGTGTGGGCGCGTGCAGCCGAGCGCCCTGCCCTTTAGACGCGCCAGAGCCCCCGGGGACCCGCCTCGGCATGCCAAACAGAGCCGCAGCTACGGGGGGGGCCGTGGGGGTGCGGGGTGCTGCAGAACCCAGACCCAGACACACCCTGCATGAGAAACAAAACCTGCATCAAAACGCCCCGGGAATGTCAGAGAGAGAGAGAGAGAGAGAGAGAGAGAGAGAGAGAAAGGGAGAAAAGAGGGGGGGAAGGACGGTAGTGGGGGGGAGGGGGGGGAGGGGGGTGAGAGAGAGAAAGTGGGAAAGACGGAGGAAGCAGAGATGGGTGTGGTGGTAAAGAACCCCTGGAGTTTGAGAGAGAGAGAGAGAGAGAGAGAGGGAGAGGGAGGGAGGGAGAGGGAGAGGGAGGGAGGGAGAGGGAGAGGGAGGGAGGGAGAGAGAGAGAGAGGGAGGGAGGGAGGCGTCTTAGAGAGAGAGGGAGGCGTGTGAGGTGAGTCTGAACATCACCCCAGCGAGCCGATCTCAGCGATAGCCGGGACCTCGGCCCTCACCCAGTCAGTAATGATTGTTATCACCCGCACTTTGGCCGCCACCCAGAGGTACCTAGATAAGGGTGCTTGGGACGTTTTTATGCCCAGACAAGTACAGTGGGTGGCGGGAGGAAGGAGGGGGGGTGTGGGGGGGTTACATGGCAGTCATGACTCATGACATCAGTTTCAAGTGATCTGCAATAGGTACTGTTGAAGTTTGACGTTTACAAACACCTTAGCCAAATACATTTAAACTCCGTTTTTTTTTTTTCCCCTGACATTTAATCTTAGTAGGCTAAGTGTTCCCTGTCTTAGGTCAGTTAGGATCACTACTTTGTTGTTTTATTAATGTCAAATGTCATAATAATAGTAGAGATAATGATTTATTTCAGCTTGTCTTTCTTTCAGCACATTCCCAGTGGGTCAGAAGTTTACATATACTTAGGACCAGACTAAGAACTAAAGGGGACAGAGCGTTTGAGGCGACGGCACCAAGACTCTGGAACGCCCTCCCCCCTGACCTGAGAGACTCTGGAACGCCCTCCTCCCCCCTGACCTGAGAGACTCTGGAACGCCCTCCCCCCTGACCTGAGAGACTCTGGAACGCCCTCCTCCCCCCTGACCTAAGAGACTCTGGAACGCCCTCCTCCCCCCTGACCTGAGAGACTCTGGAACGCCCTCCCCCCTGACCTGAGAGACTCTGGAACGCCCTCCCCCTTGACCTGAGAGACTCTGGAACGCCCTTCCCCCTGAACGCCCTCCCCCTTGACCTGAGAGACTCTGGAACGCCCTCCCCCCTGACCTGAGAGACTCTGGAACGCCCTCCTCCCCCTTGACCTGAGAGACTCTGGAACGCCCTCCCCCCTGACCTAAGAGACTCTGGAACGCCCTCCCCCCTGACCTGAGAGACTCTGGAACGCCCTCCCCCCTGACCTGAGAGACTCTGGAACGCCCTCCCCCCTGACCTGAGAGACTCTGGAACGCCCTCCCCCCTGACCTGAGAGACTCTGGAACGCCCTCCCCCCTGACCTGAGAGACTCTGGAACGCCCTCCCCCCTGACCTGAGAGACTCTGGAACGCCCTCCCCCCAGACCTGAGAGACTCTGGAACGCCCTCCTCCCCCCTGACCTAAGAGACTCTGGAACGCCCTCCCCCCTGACCTGAGAGACTCTGGAACGCCCTCCCCCCTGACCTGAGAGACTCTGGAACGCCCTCCTCCCCCCTTGGCCTGAGAGACTCTGGAACGCCCTCCCCCCTGACCTAAGAGACTCTGGAACGCCCTCCCCCTTGGCCTGAGAGACTCTGGAACGCCCTCCTTCCCCCTGACCTGAGAGACTCTGGAACGCCCTCCCCCCTGACCTGAGAGCCTCTGGAACGCCCTCCCCCCTGACCTGAGAGACTCTGGAACGCCCTCCCCCCCCTGACCTGAGAGACTCTGGAAGGCCCTCCCCCCCTGACCTGAGAGCCGCGCCCTCAGAACTAATCTTTAAGCGGCAACTAAAGACTCATCTGTTGAGACAGGCCGGCAGTCACCTTTAGCCTTCTTATTGTTCCTGTTTATGTTCTGTTTATGGTGTCCCCTTTGTTGTTTTGAATCATTGATGTTTTGAAATTTGCACTTTTCATAAAAAATATGTATTCCTGTATGTAAAGCACCCTGTGCATCCGTGCTGGGAAGGGTGCGAAATAAATAAAGTTTTACTTACTTACTTAGTATTTGGTAGCATTGCCTTTAAATTGTTTAACTTAACTTGGGTCAAATGTTTTGGGTAGCCTAATAATATGATATATTATTATCATTCTAAGGGGGAAAAAAAATAAAGTTTAAAAAAATGAATTTATTTATTTATTTATAAATCATTTTTATCATTCTATGATCATTCTATAGTATAATATGATATATTATTATCATTCTAAGGAAAAAATAAATAAAGTGGAAAAAAAGAAAGAAATAACATAATACTATGTTCTTTTTTTCATTTTTTTCACTTTATTTTTAATATAATTTTTTATCATTCTATGATCCTATAGTATAATATGATATATTATTATCATTCTAAGAAGAAAAAAAAGTTGAAAAAATGAAAAAAAGAACATAGTATACTATGTTATTTTTTCCATTTTTTCACTAATTTGTTTTTATAATTTGTATCATTCTATAGTATAATATGATATATTATTATCATTCTAAGGAAAAAATAAATAAAGTGAAAAAAATAAAGAAATAACAGTATATACTATGTTCTTTTTCTCATTTTTTTCACTTTATTTTTTTATATAATTTTTACCATTCTATGATCCTATAGTATAATATGATATATTATTATCATTCTAAGGAAAAAATAAATAAAGTGGAAAAAAATAAAGAAATAACATACTATGTTCTTTTCCCCATTTTTTTCACTAATTTGTTTTTATCATTTTTATCATTCTATGATCATTCTATAGTATACTATGATATATTATTATCATTCTAAGGAAAAAATAAATAAACTGAAAAAAAATAATAATAACATAGTATACTATGTTCTTTTTTTCTTTTTTTCACTTTATTTTTTTATATAATTTTTATCATTCTATGATCCTATAGTATAATATGATATATTATTACCATTCTAAGGAAAAAAAAGAAAGTTGAAAAAAAGAACATAGTATACTATGTTCTTTTTTTCCATTTCTTTCACTAATTTGTTTTTACCATTTTTATCATTCTATGATCATTCTATAGTATAATATGATATATTATTATCATTCTAAGGAAAAAATAAATAAAGTGGAAAAAAAGACAGAAATAACATAGTATACTATGTTCTTTTTTCCATTTTTTTCACAAATTTGTTTTTATCATTTTTATCATTCTATAGTATAATATGATATATTATTATCATTCTAAGGAAAAAATAAATAAAGTGAAAAAAATAAAGAAATAACATAGTATATACTATGTTATTTTTTCCATTTTTTTCACTAATTTGTTTTTATAATTTTTATCATTCTATGATCATTCTATAGTATAATATGATATATTATTATCATTCTAAGGAAAAAATAAATAAACTGAAAAAAAAGAAAGAAATAACATAGTATACTATGTTCTTTTTTCATTTTTTCACTTTATTTTTTTATATAATTGTTATCATTCTATGATCCTATAGTATAATATGATATATTATTATCATTCTAAGAAAAAAAAATAAAGTTGAAAAAATGAAAAAAGAACATAGTATACTATGTTCTTTTTTCCCATTTTTCCCACTAATTTGTTTTTATCATTTTTATCATTCTATGATCATTCTAACATTCTATAGTATAATATGATGCATTATTATCATTAAAAACAAAACAAAAAAAACAACAACTGTGGAACTTATTGAAGTCACCTAATATAATAAGTTCATGTTTGCAGGTAATAGAATGTAAAGTAGAACTTATTATAGAGTTAAACGATTCTACAGGTGCAGAGGGAGGTCGATAAATATCAAAATGTCGAGGCTCAACATCAGGAACAGTTAATCCAGCACACGGGAGATGTGTGAGAATCAATCTTTGCTTTGTTTAACTCTTTCAGCGCCGAGGGTGAATAAAGACATCCAAATGGTCAACGTTCTGGAGTTTCCACGTGTCTTTATTCACCAAGAAATGCTTAAATAACCATGCTTAATTTTGTAGCCAATCAAAGTGTTGTTGCTAGGTAGATAAAACACCATAAAACACCATAAAACACTTGGAACACTCTTGGTGGTGAGTGTTCTGGAACTGTTTGGCAGTTGGTGAGTTAAGGTAGGTAGACATCTGTTGGAAAGCCTCCACCTCGAAATTCAGTTAAATAATAATAATAATAATAATTTAATTTATATAGCGCCTTTCAAAAAGCCCAAGGACGCTTCAAAGCTCAACACAACACCCTCCTCCCTAATAATAATAACAACATAACCTCAACCCAAATGGCTGTTAGCTGTTGTGTTGCTGCACGACTCTAGGAGTCAGCCGCTGGATAATTTTTTATTGTTATTACCAATTTTTGACAGAAAAAGGCGCAAATAGGTAAATCCATCCCCTAGAACACCCCTGGCCGTAACTACGTGTTTGTATGCAAACCGATCACCTCGTTGTACAAAGCTTTTTCCAGAAGAGCGTTAGTCAAATGAAATATTTATTTTTATGTTCATCCATGCTAGTGGGCATTACAAGCATAAAAGTATTTGAGAGAGTGGTACAACACCCCCAAGTAATTGGTAAATAAGATATAACCTCCACCAGAACTAATCCTTTAACTGCCTCCAGAGCCATTCAGTATGTGTGGTTGACTGACTGACTGTTTCATTCAGTATGTGTGGTTGACTGACTGACTGTTTCATTCAGTATGTGTGGTTGACTGACTGACTGTTTCATTCAGTATGTGTGGTTCTGACTGACTGCTCCATTCAGTATGTGTGGTTCTGGCTGACTGACTGCTTCTCATGTCTACAGCCTGGTACTGTAGGATGTAAATGGTAATTGGACTGCACTTATATGTGACGCGATCTGGTGGAATGATCAAGGAGGGGGCAAAGTCATTTTTCTGTTTTTTACATATGCTTAAACTACAGATTGTAAGCTTTCAAATGATGCGTCATACATAGACATCGGGAAAAAATGTAAGACAACATGAGTATTTGAAACTTGTTAACCCTGAAAACCAAATCCTGAGAAAAATCCCTTCAAAGATTTGGGACTTTTTCACACCTTCACACCGGCAGGTAATGGGCGGTAACAATAGCTGGTCAACCCCACCCCCAACCACTCCCCCTCTAGATTGACAGCTATCAGCTGTCAATACCTGTCAGTATTGGTCACTGGGTCAGACAACTATAGTTATACAGCTATAAGAGAGTCGTGAGAACAGCCCAGAAGATCACCGGCGCCCCCCTCCCCTCTCTGGAAGAGCTGTACAACACACGCTGTCTCAGGAAGGCCTCCAAGATCTCCAGAGACCCAACCCACCCTGGGTACGAACACTTTACCCGGCTGCCCTCGAAAAGGCGGTACAGGACCATGGCCGCAAGGACAAACAGACTGAAGAACAGCTTCTACCCGAGGGCCATCCAGGCCCTGAACACAGCAAAGACCTAGGTTCTGGGCCCTGGACAGTCTGGACGGATTGATGGCAGCTGCTGGACTGAAAAAAATCAGGTGTAGTGCTGAGGCACAAATATGTACATTTCTAGCCTGCAAACTGCGACACTTCAAATGAATGTGCAATAACACTATGTGCAATATGACAACCCTAGTCGTCTATCTGTACAGTATAGTATAGTGGATAGTGTACATAGCCTTTATTTATTTATGTAAACCAGCTCCTTCCCTTCTTGTGTTTTTTTTCTTTCCTAGCACCGGGGGAGCCACCCCTCCTAAATTTCGTTGTTTGGTACCTGTACTATAGCAATGACAATAAAGACCGACCATTCATTCATTCATTCATTCATATAACATTATTACCTAGCAAGGTATTACCTAAGCTAATTACCCAGCTTATTATTATTTATGGTTGTTGTAACTGTTATTGTTAGTCTTTTAATGATACAAAAACGTCTTCAATCAGAATCAGAATTTATTTTACAGTACACAAGAATAAAAATATTTCGCTTTGGTTCTTCAACAAGGTACATAGTCACAATAATAAGTAATAAAGTGATAAGTATAAGTGATGGTAGTCGCACTACAGCAGAACAATAGTGCGACAAGCTGTGCAAAGTACAATCAGTGTGCAAACATTAGTGTTAGTCACTGGGTCAGATAGACTTTTCAAAGATAACTTTACAGTACTTAGCTAGATATTGCTAACATTATCACCTAGCAATGTTATTACTGTAGCTAATTAGCCAGCTTATTATTATGGAGGCATTAAGAGTAATTTGCTGATGTCTTGTGCTGGAAATAGTGTAGTGCTCAGTAGTCAATGTCCAGCCTTATAGTTCAGTTTCAAGTTTCAAGTATAGTTGGAACTGAGAACATACAACAGACTATACACAGGTAAGCATGCAAGGTCTGTGAATTGACTATCAATAGATAATAAATCATGACACAGTTCAAAATGCTGTATCTATGCCCAACTTAGGTTCCTAAATTTCGTTGTTTGGTACCTGTACTGTAGCAATGACAATAAAGTCCATTCCATTCCAACTGTTCTTGTTATTCAACAAAATATTGCCAGTGAGTTGTTGAGCTGCTGTGTCTGGTGGGGTGGGGGGCATCAAAGCTGCAACAGAAAGAAGATAGTACATTAAAATATTGCCTACAGTTCAGTTACTGGCACTCCATATTCATAAAATACTACCATACCATGTTCATAAAATAGCTAGCCTAATACATGACAATGATAATTACCTAAAGTGCTCAGAGTAGTGTGTTTGGCTTTAGCCAACTAGCGGCTAGCTCGTTCATAACAAAGAAAGCAACAGATGTTTTTAAACTTTTAACATTTCTGTAATCTATTACACTTGACATGTTACAGTATTACACACTGAACATGACTCTTACACACAACAAGTGCAATACTGAAACACAACTGTGAACATTTCAAACCTGCAAACTGCGACACTTTAAATGAATGTGCAATAACACTATGTGCAATATGACAACCCTCGGGTACATAAGGTTCAGAGATAAGAAATGTTAGAATAGGTATAGCATAGCATAGAGTACAGCACAGTGTTTTATTTGTATAGTATAGTATAGTGGATAGTGTACATAGCCTTTATTTATGTAAACCAGCTCCTTTCCCTTCTTGTTTTTTTAGTATTTTTTTCCTAGCACCAGGGGAGCCCCCCCTCCCAAATTTCGTTGTTTGGTACCTGTACTATAGCAATGACAATAAAGACCATTCATTCATTCATTCATAATAAGCTGTCACCATGGCAACAAGAAGCTGCCCACCATGGCAACAAGGAGCTGTCCCCCATGGCAACAAGGAGCTGTCCCCCATGGCAACAAGAAGCTGTCCACCATGGCAACAAGAAGCTGTCCACCATGGCAACAAGAAGTTGTCAACCATGGCAACAAGAAGCTGTCCACCATGGCAACAAGAAGCTGTCCACCATGGCAACAAGAAGCTGTCCACCATGGCAACAAGGAGCTGTCCCCCATGGCAACAAGGAGCTGTCCCCCATGGCAACAAGAAGCTGTCCACCATGGCAACAAGAAGCTGTCCACCATGGCAACAAGAAGCTGTCAACCATGGCAACAAGAAGCTGTCAACCATGGCAACAAGAAGCTGTCAACCATGGCAACAAGAAGCTGTCAACCATGGCAACAAGAAGCTGTCACGATGGCAAAACAGCTTCTGGTAACACATTGTTTTTATGTAAACAAACTGTGGTACACAAATAAATAACAAAACAGTGAAAGAATAAAATGTATTTAAAAACGTTCATGTGCAGGTAAGGTAAGACACGTGTATAGGGCTGACATTAAACCTCACCATGGCTTAAAGATTTAAAATATAAAGGCTAGTGAGAAAATCTAACATCTATCCTTGTTGTCTTCAGCTGCCTTCAGCACTAGTAGGATCTCAGTATTTCTTCCAGATGTAAACATACAACACCAGTGCCCCGTTAGCCAGCTAAATCACAGGTGCTGCTACTAGTGAGGTAAACGTCACCTGTAACTTATCCGTTTCCACCTCCTACGACGTGGACGAGGGGTTGGATTTTAGGAGGCAGTTTATTAGGCAAAAAGTATATTTACAAAAACATCAACAACTGGCATACAAACAGATTATTCTGCCGATCGTCTAATTACAAAAATTATATTAAACAATATGATATGATATGGACAAGAGGAACAGAAAAGCAAAATAATTAGAAGTTCCTGAATTAGGAACGAACGGAAAAAACAGGCAGACGGACAAACAGACAGATGAACTAACGGAAAAACGACCAGAAGACATGATACATGATACATGATAGAACCGAACAGAAGAAACGGGTGAACAGACAAACTAAATAACTGAATTAGGAATGAACAAATGGACGATATAAATAATATACGTATGAACAGAAGAAACAGACAGATTAACGAAATAACTAAATAACTGAAGCAGGATCAAACAGAAGAAACGAACGGACGGCAATCGGACAGACGAACGTAAGAAAGAAATAACTAAACTAAAGTATGAACGAACATAAGAATCAGGCGGACAGGCTAACTGAATTGCGAACGGACGAAATAACTAAATAGGGAACGAACAAATGGACGAACTGAATAACTGAAGTACGAATTAACAGGACTAAATAACAGTAAGGAATGAAAGGGTATAACGAACGAAACGGGCGGACAGACCAACGGAAGAAAGAAATAACTAAAGTACAGACAAACAAATGGGAGAACTGAACAAACCAACTGATGAAACAGACAAACAGAAGAACTAAGTAAGTAACTGAATTAGAAATGAACGAATGGAACTAAATAACTGAAGCTACGACCAAACAAAAGAAACGTTTAACTAATTACGAAGGAGCGAACGGAAGAATTAATAACTGAAGTTACTCTTGCTTTCTCTAGCAGGACTGCCAATGGCACCAGGCCTGAGCATAGATTACTTTTTCCTGATATGACTGGTGGATAGATGGTTCACTGACTTCGACAAATGTAATTGTTGTAAGCCGCTTTGGATAACGGCGTCTGCGAAATGCCAAAGACTTAAATGTAAGAGAGACATTGTGAGACACACAGTGGAGGTCGTGGAAGAGACATGGTGGAGGTAGTGGAAGACAGACAGTGTGGGTTAGTGGGTTGTGGGTTAGTGGAAGAGAGACATTTACATTTAGATCTTTTGGCACTTAGCAGACGCCTTTTAAGCGACTTATTTAGACAAATGTATTTGTTGTAAGTGAATAATCTGTATAATCAGTCATCGCAAGAAATGTAAAAGAAATGTAAAAACAAAATAACTTAAATACGAACGAACAGACAGACGAATGGTCGGAAGAACTGAATAACTGAAGTACGAGCGAACAGATGAACTGAATTGCGAAAAGAACAGATGAATGAAAGAACTAAATAACTGACCGAAAGAAACGGGCGGACAGACGAATGGAAGAACTGAATTATGAACGAACAGAAGAAACGGACGAACTAAACAACTGAATTAGGAACGAACCAACAGACATACTAAAAAACTGAAGTAAGAACAAACAGAAATAACAGGCGGACAGAAAAACTAACAGAAGAAAGAAATGGACGGACGGACAGACAAACAAACAGATGAACAGAAGAAAGAAATGGGCGCACAAAATAAAAGTACAAACTAACAGAAGAAATAAGATGTACGACTGGAAATCATCATCAACTAAAATAATACCAAACAATATAAACAATACAAAACATATGATTAACACCAAGTCATCATCATCAACATGGGGTAGTGGTAGGGCATCATCATCATCATCAGGTAGTGGAAGAAACACATCGTGGAGGAAATGGAAGAGAAGCAGCTCAACTCTTGGTCCAGTCACTGGTCATCTTCCTCCTTGCAGCTGATTCAGAATGCAGCTGCCCGTCTAGTGTTCAACCTCCCGAAATGTTCTCATGTTACCCCTTCTCCTTCACTGGCTCCCGATAGCAGCTCGCATCAGATTCAAGACCCTGGTGCTCGCCTACCGGGCAGCAAAGGGAACAGCCCCTGCCTGCCTGCAAGCAATGGTCACCCTTCTAACATCAGCCCGTTCACTCCGTTCTTCCCCCTCTGCTGGTCAACTGGCTCCACCGTCTCTAAGCGGATGCAGCAGTTGCACTATCCGGTCACGTCTCTTCACTCTACTGGCTCCCCGCTGGTGGAACGAGCTTCCCACTGCTGTCAGGACTGCAGAGTAACTCCCTGTCTTCCACCGTGGACTGAAGACCTCCATCTCTTCAGGCTACACCTGTAGTGTCCCTCCTGAGACATCTATTACCCCCCTGTACTGTTTCTCCAGTGTAAAAAACAAAACAAAAAAACTCTTCCTTCTTCTAGAATGACAACTGCCAATGGCTCCAGAGCTAAGCATTGATTACTTTTTCCTGACTGGTGGATAGATTATTCACTTGGACAAATGTATTTGTTGTAAGTCGTTTTGGATAAAGGCATCTGCTAAATGCCAAAAATGTAAATGTAAGAGGGACATTGTGAGAAGAGAGACACAGTGGAGATTGTGGAAGAGACATCGTGGAGGTAATGGAAGACAGTGTGACATTGTGGGTTAGTGGAGAGAAATGTACATTTAGATCTATTGGCATTTAGCAGACACCTATAAGCGACTTACTTAGACAAATGTATTTGCTGTAAGTGAATAATCTATCCAGTCATCGCCAGAAATGTAATCTCTGCTCAGAACAGAGGCCATTGGCAGTCATTATGCAAGAAGAAGGAAGAATTAAGTTTTGTTTGTTTTTTACAGTGGAGAAACTGTACAGGAGGGTAGAGAGGTTTCAGGAGGGACAGTACAAGTGTAGCCTGAAAAGATGGGTCTTCAGTCCACAGTGGAAGATAGGGAGTGACTACAGTCCTGACAGCAGTGGGAAGTTCGTTCCACCAGTTGGGAGCCAGCATAGTGAAGAGACGTGACCAGGTAGTGCAACTGCTGCATCCATGTAGAGACGGTGGAGCCAGTCGGCCAGCAGAGGTGGAAGAGCGGAGTGAACGGGCTGATGTTTGAGGGGTGACCACTGCTTGCAAGTAGGCAGGGGCTGTTCCCTTTGCCATCCGGTTGGCGAGCACCAGGGTCTTGAATTTGATGCGAGCTAGTACCAGGAGGCAGTGAACGGTACGAAGGAGAAGGATGACATGGGAGAATCATCGTCATGGGGTAGTGGTAGGGCATCATCATCATGGGGTAGTGGTAGGGCATCATCATCATCATGGGGTAGTGGTAAGTAAGACATGGAGTTGGTGGTAGAGACACATTATTGAGGAGGCGGTAGAGATACATCCTGTAGGTGGCAGGTGGTTTGAGGGCTGATTTGAAGGTGACCGAGGTGGGGGGCATTGCGGATCACTGTGGGGAGAGAATTCCAGAGAATGGGTGCTGCCACACTGAAGGCTCTGTCCCCGAAGGTCCGTAGGTTGGCGCGGGGGGTGGAAAGCAGACCCATGTCTGAAGACCACAGGTTCCGGGACGGGGTATGTTGGCAGAGAAGGTCGGTTAGGTACTGGGGGGGGAGGGATTTGTTAGTGAAAAGGAGGATTTTGTATGTGATGCAGGACTTGACCGGAAGCCAGTGGAGGGGAATGAGGTTGGGGGTGATGTGCTGCCAGGGCTTGGTGTGGGTGAGAACCCTCGCAGCTGAGTTCTGCACATACTGGAGCCTGTCCAGGGCTTTGCTGGGAACCCCGAACAGGACTCCATTGCAATAGTCCAGGCGGGAGGAGACGAAGGCGTGGACGAGGGTTTCGGCGTTGGAGTCAGAGAGGGAAGGTCGGAGTCTGGCAATGTTTTTGAGGTGGAAGAAAGCAGATTTGGTGACAGATTTGATGTGTGACTGGAAGGAAAGGGTGGAGTCGAGGATGATGATAATAATAATAATAATAATAATAACAACTTAAATTTATATAGCGCCTTTCACATACCCAAGGTCGCTTTAGAAGGTGAGGTGACCACCACGTAGGACCAGGTACACACCACCCAGGTGTAATTCCGCCCACTAATTTAATTAGAAAAAAAGGAAGGGTTCTGAAAAAAGCGAAGGTCCAACTAAACCTCGCCTCCTGGCGTCTAACGGGAAAACTTAGGGTGCCTCTAGGGGAGGGCAAAACGGTGGACTTAGTATTCCTTCGGAGGACACTCCGGTGTCCCGTCTCAGAACTACGGGGGGGATTTGGGTAGAGGAGCTGGTCGATCCGCTAGCGGCGGGCGGGCGGGCTCGCGCTCTCCTTCCTACCGGTTCTCTCCTCACTGCGGGGGACAAAGGTCATCACCACCAGGCACGGACACTCTCTGCCGTACCACGGCCCTCACCCACACGTCGCATGTGGTCACGTTGGCTCTCTCCCCCGTACTGACGCCTCCGCCTCTCCTTTTCTCTCCTCCCCCTGATCGCGTTGCAGGTGTGCCTCATTGACGGAACGAGCCCTCGCTTCGTTTCCCACGGCGCTCCACCTGATGCCGTGATGTGCATCAGCCGGATGTGTCGGACGTAGTGACCCCGTCCGTCACTCTGCCCCTCTGTTCGTGCGGCCGCTGTCCAGGGTGCTGAAGGCCAGGTTTACCTGGGCCTGCGTGCAGGTCACCACAAAGGGAATGGGACAAACAGAACAGAGCCAGAGAGACAAAACACACAAAACAAGAAACAGTAAAACAGCAGAATGAACTAATAAGCTAACATGCAGACTACAGGTTGAATGCAATGGTGAATAGGTGAGTTTTAAGGGCAGCTTTGAATATATCCAGGGAGAGAGTCGCGGATATCCTTGGGTAGAGAGTTCCAGAGGGTGGGGGCTGCCACACTGAAGGCTCTGTACCCGAAGGTCCGGAGTTTGGCGCTGGGTTGGATGAGGAGGCCCGTGTTAGAGGACCTAAGAGTTATGGATGGGGTGAAGTGGTGGAGGAGATCGGAGAGGTACTGGGGGGGGGGGGGGGGGGGGGGGGGCGTGGAGGGATTTGTTGGTGAGCAGGAGGAGTTTAATAATAATAATAATTCATTGGATTTATATAGCGCTTTTCCGAGGCTCAAAGACGCTGACAATATAGGATACGGAAAACACAAAAACAACAAGTAACATGGAACACAGTCAGCGAACGGGGAGGGGGGGGGGGTGTTAGGGACAGGGGAGGTGGTTAGGGGTAGGGGAGGCTGTATGCATATCAGGGGGGTGGCAGGGTTAGGGGAGATGGGTAGGGGTAGGGGAGGTTGTATGCGTGTCCAGGGGGGGGGGGGCGGGGGTTGCCGGGATGGGGGAGATGGCTAGGGGTAGGGGAGGCTGTAGGCATGGGAGAACAGGTAGGTTTTGAGGTGGGATTTAAAAGTGAGGAGTGAGGGTGAGTCTCTGAGTGGTTGAGGGAGAGAGTTCCAGAGGCGGGGTGCAGCTCGTGAAAAGGCACGGTGACCGAAGCCTTTGAGTTTTGAGGGTGGGGCAGTGAGGGGAACAATGGATGAGGATCGGAGGGTACGGGTAGGGCGGTGGGGGAGAAGGAGGTCAGTCAGGTAAGGGGGGGCCAGGCTATGGAGGGCTTTGTATGTGAGGATGAGGACTTTGAATTGGATGCGTTCTTTGATGGGGAGCCAGTGGAGAGAGTGGAGGACAGGAGTGATGTGGTCACGGGAGCGGATGTTTGAAAGGAGGCGTGCAGCAGAGTTTTGGACCATCTGGAGTCTATGGAGGGAGCGGGAGGTGATGCCGGTGAGTAGGGAGTTGCAGTAGTCAAGGCGGGAGGAGATGAAGGCGTGGATGAGGGATTCAGCAGTGGGCGGGGAGAGGCAGTGTCTGATTTTTGCAATGTTGCAGTTTGAATGTGATGCGGTGTTTGACCGGGAGCCAGTGCAGACGGGCGAGGATGGGGGTGATGTGCTGCCAGGGCTTGGTGGGCTGAGAACCCTGGCAGTGGAGTTCTGCACATACTGGAGCCTGTTCAGGGCTTTGCTGGGAACCCGGACAGGATTCCATTACAATAGTCCAGGTGGGAGGAGATGAAGGCATGGACGAGGGTCTCTGTGACGGAGTCTGACAGAGATGGCCGGAGTCTGGAGATGTTCATGAGGTGGGAGAAGGGGGATTTAGTGATGATTTGATATGTGACTGGAAAGAGAGAGTGGAATCCAGAATGACACCCAGGTTGCGGACATCAGGGGATGGGGAGATGGAGCAGCCATCCACCTGAAGGACGAGCTCTCCAACCTTTCAGTAGTGCTGGGGATGCCACAACCATGAGGTCTGTTTCCTTTCTGTTGAGTTTGAGTAGGTTAGTAGTCATCCAGTTTTTTATTTCTTTAAGGCAGGTGATGGAGTGACTGTGGGGGAGCGTAACAGTGAAAGTTTAGTCCATGGCGGCGGATGATCTGTCCGAGTCTGAGCATAGAGATAGTGAAGAGGAGTGGACCGAGCACAGAGCCCTGAGGAACACCATGGATGACTGGGACCGGGGATGAGCTGGAACCATTGACGGTAACAAACTGTTTCCGGATGGTGAGATATGACTGAAACCAGGAAAGGACCGTACCGGTGAGGCCTAGGTGGTCATACAGGCGGTTGAGGAGGATTGAGTGGGAGATGGTGTCAAAGGCTGCTGAAAGGTCAAGGAGGATAAGTAGGCTGATGCTGCGGGTGTCGGCAGCAATGAGATCGTTGGTGACCTTGATGAGGGCGGTCTCTGTGCTGTGACATGTTCTGAAGCCGGACTGAAGGATCTCAAAGAGCTCATGGTTGGACATGTGCTGGTGGAGTTGGTCGACCACTGCTCTTTCCAGGGTTTTGCTGAGAAAAGTAAGGTTGGAGATCGGCCGGTGGTTGTTAAGATCATTGGGGTCCAGTCCGGGTTTTTTGAGAATGTGAGTTACTGAGGCAGTTTTGAAGCCGGAGGGAACTGTACCGGATTGCAGTGAGGTGTTGATGATATCTACCATAAGGGGGCAGAGGGTGGGTAGGCAGAGACCTTAACTAGTGCAGTTGGCATGGGGTCCAGGGAGCAGGTGGAGGCCTTGGCCTTGGAGGCCAACTTAGCAACCAGAGGGGCATCCACCAGGCAGAAGGAGGAGAGACTGCAGGGGGGGGGCATGTTGCTGAGGGGGCAGAACCCTGAGACTAAACTGAGTGTGGGGGGGAGGGTCAACTGCAGGTGCCAGGAGCTGCTGATGGATAGAGTCCACTTTACTCTGAAAAAAGTCCAGGAATTGGGAACCGAGGTTAGAGGCACCTGCAGGTTGGGAGATGTCAGGGTGGCGGAGGAGGCGGTTGATGGTGGTGAACAGTAACCTGGGATGGTTTTGCTGGGAGCCGATGAGAGTTGAGTAGTACTGCACCTCGGCCTGGGAGAGGGCTTCACGGAAGGACTTCACATGGTCTTCATAGACCAGAAGATGGACGGTGACGCCAGTCCTTTTGTGAAGCCTCTCCAGCTGGCGTCCGGCCAGCGTCGTAGTGTTCTACTAGACTGTCCAGTTGTTCTATCCAGCCACGGCTCTTCACTGACTCCCCGCTGGTGGAACGAGCTTCCTACTGCTGTCAGGACTGCAGAGTCACTCCCTATCTTCCACCTTGGACTGAAAACCTATCTCTTCAGGCTACACCTAAACTGTCCCTCCTGAGACATCTATTACCCCCCTGTACTGTTTCTCCAGTGTAAAAAAAAAACACTTGTCCCTCCTTCTTCTAGAACGATGACTGCCAATGGCTCCAGGCCTGAGCATGGATTACTTTTTCCTGATATGACTGGTGGATAGATGATTCACTTAGTCAAATATATTTGTTGTAATTCACTTTGGATAAAGGCATCTGCTAAATGCCAAAAATGTTAATGTAAGACGGACATTGTGAGAAGAGAGACACGGTGGAGGTTAAGGAAGAGACATTGTGGAGGTAGTGGAAGATAGTGTGAGATTATGGGTTAGTGGAAGAGAGAAATTTACATTTCGATCTTTTGGCATTTAGCAGACACCTATAAGCGACTTACTTAGACAAATGTATTTGCTGTAAGTGAATAACCTATCCAGTCATCTCAAGAAATGTAATCTCTGCTCAGGCCAGAGGCCATTGGCAGTCATTATGCAAGAAGAAGGAAAAATTACATTGTTTGTTTTTTTACAGTGGAGAAACTGTCCAGGAGGGTAGAGAGGTTTCAGGAGGGACAGTTCAGGCTACACCTGAACTGATGGGTCTTCAGTCCACGGTGGAAGATAGAGAGTGACTCGGCAGTTCTGACAGCAGTGGGAAGCTCGTTCCAGCAGCAGGGAGCCAGTATAGTGAAGAGACGTGACAGGATAGTGCAACTGCTGCATCCACGTAGAGGTGGTGGAGCCAGTCGGCCAGCAGAGGTGGAAGAGCGGAGTGAACGGGCTGATGTTTGAGGGGTGACCACTGCTTGCAGGTAGGCAGGGGCTGTTCCCTTTGCCACCCAGTAGGTGAGGACCAGGGTCTTGAATTTGATGCGAGCTGGTACCAGGAGGCAGTGAACGGTACGAAGGAGAAGGATGACATGGGAGAATCATCGTCATGGGGTAGTGGTAGGGCATCATCGTCATGGGGTAGTGGTAGGGCATCATCGTCATGGGGTAGTGTTAAGTAAGAAAGTGGTAAGTAACACATGATGAGATGTGGCACCGAGAGACATCACAGAGGAGGAGGTGGTAGAGACATCACAGAGGAGGAGGAGGTGGTAGAGACATCACAGAGGAGGTGGTGGAGACATCACAGAGGAGGAGGTGGTAGAGACATCACAGAGGAGGAGGAGGTGGTAGAGACATCACAGAGGAGGAGGTGGTGGTAGAGACATCACAGAGGAGGAGGTGGTAGAGACATCACAGAGGAGGAGGTGGTGGTAGAGACATCACAGAGGAGGAGGTGGAGACATCACAGAGGAGGAGGAGGTAGAGACATCACAGAGGAGGAGGTGGTGGTAGAGACATCACAGAGGAGGAGGTGGTGGTAGAGACATCACAGAGGAGGAGGTGGTAGAGACATCACAGAGGAGGAGGTGGTGGTAGAGACATCACAGAGGAGGAGGTGGTGGTAGAGACATCACAGAGGAGGTGGTGGTAGAGACATCACAGAGGAGGAGGAGGTGGTAGAGACATCACAGAGGAGGAGGAGGTGGTAGAGACATCACAGAGGAGGTGGTGGAGACATCACAGAGGAGGTGGTGGTAGAGACATCACAGAGGAGGTGGTGGTAGAGACATCACAGAGGAGGAGGTGGTGGTAGAGACATCACAGAGGAGGAGGTGGTGGTAGAGACATCACAGAGGAGGAGGTGGTAGAGACATCACAGAGGAGGAGGTGGTGGAGACATCACAGAGGAGGTGGTAGAGACATCACAGAGGAGGAGGAGGTGGTAGAGACATCACAGAGGAGGAGGTGGAGACATCACAGAGGAGGTGGTGGTAGAGACATCACAGAGGAGGTGGTAGAGACATCACAGAGGAGGTGGTAGAGACATCACAGAGGAGGTGGTAGAGACATCACAGAGGAGGAGGTGGTAGAGACATCACAGAGGAGGAGGAGGTGGTAGAGACATCACAGAGGAGGAGGTGGAGACATCACAGAGGAGGTGGTGGTAGAGACATCACAGAGGAGGTGGTGGTGGTAGAGACATCACAGAGGAGGTGGTGGTAGAGACATCACAGAGGAGGAGGTGGTGGTAATGACATCACAGAGGAGGTGGAGACACCTCTCTCCAGGTGAATGTAGGTCTAGTTGACAGACCCTGTAGGAAGAAGTGTCCAGAGAGAGAGAGAGGGACAGAGACAGACAGACAGACATACACTAATGGTTGAAATGTAAAAATGCATCCCATCTATTCTAGGCGTGTGTGTGTACGATGGTGTGTTTGTAGGTGTGTGTGTGTACACAGTTGCGAAAACAGTTCCGCTCGCAGGTGTGTGTGTGTGTGTGTGTCTGCTAAATGGTTGGAATGTAAAAATGCATCCTATCTATTAGAGAGAGAGACAGAGACAGAGAGAGAGAGAGAGAGAGAGAGAGAGAGAGACATACAGAGACATAGACAGACACAAATGGTTGACATGTAAAAATGCATCCCATCTATTCTAGGCGTGTGTGTGTGTACGATGGTGTGTTTGTAGGTGTGTGTGTGTGTGTACACAGTTGCGAAAACAGTTCTGCTCGCAGGTGTGTGTGTGTGTCTGCTAAATGGTTGGAATGTAAAAATGCATCCTATCTATTAGAGAGAGAGACAGAGACAGAGGGAGGGAGAGAGAGAGAGAGAGAGAGAGAGAGAGAGAGAGAGAGAGAGAGAGAGACAGAGACAGACAGAGACATACAGAGACATAGACAGACACACATACAGACACAAATGGTTGACATGTAAAAATGCATCCCATCTATTCTAGGCGTGTGTGTGTGTACGATGGTGTGTTTGTAGGTGTGTGTGTGTGTGTGTACACAGTTGCGAAAACAGTTCTGCTCGCAGGTGTGTGTGTCTGCTAAATGGTTGGAATGTAAAAATGCATCCTATCTATTAGAGAGAGAGACAGAGAGAGAGACAGAGACAGAAAGAGACAGAGAGAGAGAGACATACAGAGACAGACACAGACAGACACAAATGGTTGACATGTAAAAATGCATCCCATCTATTCTAGGCGTGTGTGTACGATGGTGTGTTTGTAGGTGTGTGTGTGTGTACACAGTTGCGAAAACAGTTCCGCTCGCAGGTGTGTGTGTGTGTGTCTGCTAAATGGTTGGAATGTAAAAATGCATCCTATCTATTAGAGAGAGAGAGAGAGAGAGAGAGAGAGAGAGAGAGAGAGAGAGAGAGAGAGAGAGAGAGAGAGAGAGAGAGAGAGAGAGAGAGAGAGAGAGAGAGAGAGAGACAGACAGAGACATAGACAGACAAACATACAGACACAAATGGTTGACATGTAAAAATGCATCCTATCTATTCTAGGCATGTGTACATGACAGACAGACAGGGAGACAGACAGAGAGACAGAGGCATACAGACAGACAGAGACATCTAGACAGAGACATACAGAGAGACAGAGAGACAACATACACACAGACACACGCAGACAGACAGACACATACAGACATAAAGACAGACAGATACAGAGACATACAGAGTAGACATAGACAGACAGACACAGAGAGACAGACAGACGACAGACAGACACAAATTCTAAACATCAGATCTTGGTGTCTTCATGTCTTCCCCAGGGATGCGGACCGATGGCCGAAATATCCAAAATGTGAAAAATAAAAACAAAACGACGATGGCGAAGACGAGAACGTTCTGTTGGCTGAAAGTCCTGCTGAAATGCCTAGCTAACCTGTCTACTGTAAGTGTAAATGTCTACCGAACGTGTCTACTGTAAATATAAATGCCAAACTAACATGTCTACTTTGGACATAAATGCCAACCTAACGCATCTTGTATAAATATAAATGCCTACTAAAACGGGTCTTATACAAATATAAATGTTACCTAACGTGTCTACTGTAAATATAAATGCCTACCTAACGTGTCTACTGTAAATATAAATGCCAACATAATAGGTCTTATATAAATGCCAACCTAATAGATCTTATATAAATGCCAACCTAATAGATCTTATATAAATGCCAACCTA
>NC_137684.1:29855525-29863025 GCF_963989245.1 Nansenia antarctica | reverse complement strand
TCCAGGGTAGGGGAATTGCATTATATATATATATATATAAATTGTTTTAGTTTCTCTAGAAAATCTTAGAGAGACTAAAAGAGCAGTAAGCAGTAATGTATATGTTACGGTACATGTGGGAACGCGGTACATGTGGGAAAACTAGGGTTAGGGTTAGGTGCTAGGGTGCTACGGTTAAGGTTAGGGTTAGGGTTAGGGATAGGGATAGGATTAGGGTTAGGGTTAGACATGCCAGCATGTACCAAGTCACCCTAGCACCTAACCCTTAGGGTTAGGGTTATAACGACAGTAAGTAACAACCTGTTACCTGTTTCATGGGACTTCCTCAGGATCTGCAGGAGAGAGAAGAGAGACACATAGAATAAGAGATAACACACCTCACAAATCATTCATTTTAAACAAGCCAAGAAGATCCTTAACATTATTAATAATAATAATAATCATAATAACTTTTTATTTGTATAGCGCTTTTCCTGCAAACGTTGCAGCTCAAAGTGCCCCAATCATTATATAATCTTCATTTCATTATTTTGTCATTTAAAGGCAATATTAAAAAGATGGGTTTTTAGTCTTGACTTGAACATATTTGCTGAGGTTGCATCCCTAATGTAAACTGGCAGTGCATTCCACAATCTGGGTGCATAACATGAGAATCCAGCCTCACCAGATCTCTTCTTTTGTACATGTGGTACACAGAGAAAACCAAACAAGCAGAAGGATCTTGAAAGCTATTCTGAACTTGACAGGAAGTCAGTATAGAGTCTCTAAAATAGGAGTTATATGAGCTCGTCTGCTTGTTTGGGTGCTGCTGCATTTTGGACTAATTGCAGCTGGCCAACAGCTTTCTTCAGAAGACCATACAATAGTCCAAACGTGTAATAACAAAAGCATCCATTAACACTTCTGCATCAGCTTACTTCTGCATTTCTAACTTTTGCAATATTCCTTAGATGATCAAAAGCATTTATTCTAGAGATATTAATGCACACAAGTCGTTACAGGACACTAGAAATGCTTTTTTATAATCTAAGGAATATTGCAAAAGTTAGAAATGCAGAAGTAAGCTGATGCAGAAGTGTTAATGGATGCTTTTGTTATTACCTGTTTGGACTAGTATAACAGTCTCCTTTCTGGTTTTTGGAAGAAAGCTATTGGCCAGCTGCAATTAGTCCAAAATGCAGCAGCGAGAGTTTTAACCAAAACAAGCAGAAGGTTGAAAACGTTCAAACATTTCACGTACCAGAGCGTCCGCCTTGTCCAGCTCTGTCAGCTGGTGATGGTTCATCTCTGGGATGCGGTTCTTGGTCCACTTCTCCGGTGCCCCCCTCCACCCTGACCCGTGGACCCTCCTGACCACCAGACCCCCCAGGTACACCTTACTCTTCACCACCCAGGAGAGGTGACATGCTGCAACACGCGGCAGCTGCCTGCTGGTGAAGCAGCGACTCAAGGCAGCCATGCATACTACCATACTGTCTCTCCCTAATGCATAAACCACAACACGACCTTTGCGTGGCGCTTTGAACTTTCACACTGCATGCAAACAACGATACCAGGAAGTAGGCAGCAGCGCTCGCATTCTGCGTTATTTTTTTTCGTACCCGCATTCAGCGTAATGCACGCCCACCTGCCTGCCTCTGATTGGCCGAACGTACGACCACCTTTTTGAGACTGGGAACGTTCGGCCAATCAGAGGCAAGTAGGCGTGCATTACGCTGAATGCGGGTACGAAAAAAATAACGCTCCCATTCTACCCAAGTGTATCCAGCTCCGACCGCAGAGCGGCGCTGTTCTAGTAGTTTCAACCGGTTTCAAAGGACCATATTTGGTTCTTGACGTCATCACACCGCGCCTTAGCGTCATTATATCGCGCCTTACTATTGGGGTGAATTGCTGTAGCGCCCTCTTGCGTTTGTTTTTATTCTTTATATATTTTATATTCAATCAAAAACTATTTTCAGATCCACCTTTTTGTTTTTCGAAAGAAATGCAGCAGTTGTAGTCTTGAAACGTAGTCTGTCTTCATTTCAAAAAGCAGCCATAGATGGTCCGGGTTAATCTCACTGAACATTTTCTGTAGCGCCACAAGGGGGCGCTACTAGACCGCAAAATCCAACATCTCAAAGCCACTTCAGTGTAATAATGTGATCTTCTATCATCTCTGCTGTTACTTATTGCTTCTTTTTTTCACTTTGTTCTATCTAAATCTTCTAGTAATGTGAATACGATCTAAAGTCTTTATGTGTTGAGTTAACCCTCTCCCCCTCCCCTCCCCATGTGTCCCCAGCACTACCTTCATTAGGCCCCTATACTTTCTTTTATTTATTTTTTTGTGTCTTTTTATTATTACTACTCGATCTTTTCAGTTTGTAAAGCGTCTTTGAGTGTCTAGAAAAGCGCTATATAAGTCTAATGTATTATTATTATTATTAGGTGTCATAGTAGTTGTATGTGAATGTAATGTAGCCTACTGTCTGTATATTCAAGTGTGTGTGTGTGTGTGAGTGAGTGTGTGTGCGTGTGTGTGTGTTTGTATATGTATGTGTGTGTGTGTGTGTGAGTGCATGGATGCGTGTGTGTGTGTGTGTGTGTTTGTTTGTGTGTGTTTGTGCACACGTGGGTGGTGTCTTTAAGATAAGTCGCGGCCTCTTCCTGCCTGCGTGATGGAGCCTTTGTCTCCCTGGGGACCTAGAGGACCACGCCTGCCCCACCTTTAGCATGAGGGGGTCGTGTGTGTGTGTGTGTGTGTGTGAGAGTGAGTGCATGCGTGTGTGTGTGTGTGTGTGTGTGCGTGTGAGTGTGTGTGTATGTGTGTGTGTGTGTGTGTGTGTGTTGAAGATGATTAGAGGGGCTTTGTGGAAGGCCAAACCTTTGATGTGATGAGCAGCTGACCCTCTGGTCTTCAGTCGTCTCCTCACAATAAGCAGCACACACACACACACACACGCATGCACTCTCACACACACACTCTCACACACACACACACACACACACAAACACACAAACACACACACACATACACACTCATACACACACACACTCTCACACACACATACACACACACACACACATACACATACACATACACACACATATACACACACATACACACACACACACACACACGCATGCACTCTCACACACACTCTCACACACACACACACACACACACAAACACACGCATGCACACTCAGACACACACTCTCACACACACAAACACACACACACGCATGCACTCTCACACACTCTCACACACTCTCACACACTCTCACACACACACACACACACACACGCAATCGCCTTTGGTCCGTAAATGTTGTGATTGACAATCAGGCTAGGCGATCAGATATTTTAACACATTTAAGAACTGGCCAGCCAGCCAGCCAATCAGAATTCTGGCACATTTCTAGCAGGGTAAAATGTTTTGAGAGAGAGAAGAATCAAATGTTTCCGGTCCAGCAAATGTTGACGATCAGCTGTGCTGCGTGCATTATCGACTTTAGCAGACATGCAAATAAACAACTTTTATTGAGTACAAAATAGATTTTCCTTTGTTCAAAATCGATTTTCCTTCGCACAAAATGTATTTTCTTTTGCTCAAAATAGATTTTCCTTTGCGCCCAAAACATTTTTTCTCTAAATAATTGTGGCACATAATTAACTCCATACTAGTAATCCACTACGTTTACAGCCCAACTTGTTTCTCTACTTTCTACAACGGAGCGACTCTGTGATCACATGGTGATTCTCCCACCTAGCTCCACCCTCCCAGTTCCCTCTCCTGCCTCTCCTCCCGCAGGTCCCTCTCCTCCCTCCTCCCTGTCCTCCCCTCCATATCCAGTCACTCAGCATTGGGGACCGTGTATTTGAGGTCATTGTCTGTGTTGGGGAATCATGTCAGATTATGGAGAAGCCAACCTGATGAGTTCCTCCTGACCCAACCCAATCCTTCTGTCAGAACCCTTTGAACCCTCCCCTCTCTGACCAGTCTCTCCTCCACACTCTTTCTCTGCCTCTCCTCTAGTTGTTGGTCCTTCTCTCCCAGTCTCTGGTTCATCTCCTCTAGTTGTTGGTCCTTCTCTCCCAGTCTCTGGTTCAACTCCTCTAGTTGTTGGTCCTTCTGTCCCAGTCTCTGGTCCCTCTCCTCTAGTTGTTGGTCCTTCTCTTCCAGTCTCTGGTTCCTCTCCTCTAGTTGTTGGTCCTTCTCTCCCAGTCTCTGGTTCCTCTCCTCTAGTTGTTGGTCCTTCTCTCCCTGTCCCTGGTTCATCTCCTCTAGTTGTTGGTCCTTCTCTCCCAGTCTCTGGTTCCTCTCCTCTAGTTGTTGGTCCTTCTCTCCCAGTCTCTGGTTCAACTCCTCTAGTTGTTGGTCCTTCTGTCCCAGTCTCTGGTCCCTCTCCTCTAGTTGTTGGTCCTTCTCTCCCAGTCTCTGGTTCCTCTCCTCTAGTTGTTGGTCCTTCTCTTCCAGTCTCTGGTTCCTCTCCTCTAGTTGTTGGTCCTTCTCTCCCAGTCTCTGGTTCAACTCCTCTAGTTGTTGGTCCTTCTCTCCCTGTCTCTGGTTCATCTCCTCTAGTTGTTGGTCCTTCTCTTCCAGTCTCTGGTTCCTCTCCTCTAGTTGTTGGTCCTTCTCTTCCAGTCTCTGGTTCAACTCCTCTAGTTGTTGGTCCTTCTCTCCCTGTCTCTGGTTCATCTCCTCTAGTTGTTGGTCCTTCTCTTCCAGTCTCTGGTTCATCTCCTCTAGTTGTTGGTCCTTCTCTCCCAGTCTCTGGTTCCTCTCCTCTAGTTGTTGGTCCTTCTCTCCCAGTCTCTGGTTCATCTCCTCTAGTTGTTGGTCCTTCTCTCTCAGTCTCTGGTTCAACTCCTCTAGTTGTTGGTCCTTCTGTCCCAGTCTCTGGTTCAACTCCTCTAGTTGTTGGTCCTTCTCTCCCAGTCTCTGGTCCCTCTCCTCTAGTTGTTGGTCCTTCTCTTCCAGTCTCTGGTTCCTCTCCTCTAGTTGTTGGTCCTTCTCTTCCAGTCTCTGGTTCCTCTCCTCTAGTTGTTGGTCCTTCTCTCCCAGTCTCTGGTTCCTCTCCTGTAGTTGTTGGTCCTTCCCTCTCACCAGCTGTATGTTTTTCTCCTGAAGGTCTTTCAGTTCTGTTGAGGTTTTCTCCAGTTTGCTCTCTGTGTTGTTAAGTTGTTTCTTATTTACCTCGAGGTCCTTTCTCAGATCCTCCAGTTTTCTCTTACTCTCCTCCACTTCCTTGCTCCTCTCCTCTAGTTGTTGGTCCTTCTCTCCTAGTCTCTGGTTCCTCTCCTCTAGTTGTCCATCTCTTTTCTTTAGTTCCTCTTCTCTGTCTTCTAGGTGTTTGCCTTTCTCTTCTAGTTGTTTTTCCCTCTCTCCAAGTTCCTGACATTTCTCCTTTAGTTCACTGTTTCTTTCTGTTAGTAGGTCGTCTCTCTCTGCTAGCTGTTCGCCTTTCTCCTCCAGTTGTCTCTTACTCTCGTTGGCAGTGTTCTCCAGTAGTCTCTGTTTCTCTGTCACCCGCTGGGTCACATCAGCCAGCTGTGTGTCTCTCTGCCGAAGGTCTTTGATGTTCTGATTCAGTTCCGTTGCGGTTTTCTCCAGTTTGTTTGTCGTGTCATTAAGTTGTGTCTTAATTACCTCGAGGTCCTTTCTCAGATCCTCCAGTTGTCTCTTACTCTCCTCAGCCCCTTTGTTCCTCTCCTCTAGCATTGTGTCTTTCTGTTTCAGTTGTTGGTCTTTTTCCTCAATGTTCCCACTGACTCCCAGCTGTCTCAACATCTTCTCTACTTGTTGGTCCCACTTCATGTCTGGAAGAGAGTGAGGCGTTGGGGTTAGAACATGGCTAGTAGTCGCAAACTGGCTAGTAGTCGCTCTATTGGTAGAGGGCTGCAAGGGAATTTTTCCTGGCTACATAGTATACAGGTTTTTACTTTTGCCTGCTCGCGGCTCTGTCAGTATTGATTGATTGATTGACTGAACATTTTCATTGTGTGAAGCGCATTGAGTTGCATCTTGTAAGAAATGCGCTATACAAATAAAATTTTATTTGATTTGAACATCAGAGTTATTAAATAAGCAGACAGACCATCTTAACTATTCATCTCCTCCAGAGTCTTATTCTTATCCTCTATCAGTCTGTCCCTCTCCTTTAGAGGTGTGTTGTCCATCTCCACCTCTGAAGACATGATTTATTGATTGTTGTATAAGCAGGAAGATAATATAGATCATATAGATTCACTCAGGTTTAGATTTTTATCATTCATAAAAAATGTAAAAAAACATATTCATAATTTCTCTCATCTACCGGTACACTTCTCTGGCGATCAACAGACATCTGAGTTGAATAAACCATGAACTGATTTTACTGATTCATTTATTCATTCATTCATTCATTCTGTTTCAATAGTCTCTCCTGAAACCAGCCATTCTATAATTCACCTCCAGACTCTCTCACTCTTACCCAAAAGACGAGCTGATTCCTCTCTCTTTTGCTTGTCCTCCTCGCACTCATGCCTTAACCACTGTGCAGCGTAACCTGGATCCATGTTCCATGTGAGGGATGGAGGGAGGGATGGAGGGAGGGAAGGAGGGAGGCAAGAGGGAGTGTGGGAGGGAGGTTAGAAGGAGGGAGAGAAGGACGGATGGAGGGTAGAGGGAGGGAGGGTAGAGGGAAGGAGTGAGGATAGTTAGAGGAAAGGTGGGAGGGTAGAAGGAAGTAGGGAAAGAGGGAGGGAGGGTAGAGGAAGGGAGGGAGGGATAGAGGAACAGTAGAGGGTGGGAGGGAGTGTAAAAGGAGGGAGGGCAGAGGGAGAGAGGTTAAAGGGAGGGAGGAAAGGAAGGAGGGAGGAAAGGAGGGAGAGAAGGAGGGAGGGATGGAGGTTCAAAGGAAGGAGGGTAGAGGAAGAAAGGTAAAAAGGAGGGAGGGATGGATGGAGGGAAGGAGGGAGGAAGGGAAGTTAATAAGAGGGAGGGATTGAAGGATGGAGGGATTGAAGGAGGGAAGGAGGGAGGGATGGATGGAGGGAAGGAGGGAGGAAGGGAAGTTAATAAGAGGGAGGGATTGAAGGATGGAGGGATTGAAGGAGGGTAAAAGGAGGGAGGGATGGAGGGAGGAAAGTTAAAGGAAAGGAGGGAGGGTATAAGGAAGTAGGGAAAGAGGGATAGAGGAACAGTGGAGGGAGGGAGGAAGTGTAAATGAAGGTAGGGAAGGTAAAGGAAAGGAGGGAAGGAGGGAGGGATGGAGGTTCAAAGGAGGGAGGGCAGAGGGAGAGAGGTTAAAGGGAGGGAGGAAAGGAGGGAGAGAAGGAGGGAGAGAAGGAGGATGGGATGGATGGAGGTTCAAAGGAAGGAGGGTAGAGGAAGAAAGGTAAAAAGGAGGGAAGGATGGATGGAGGGAAGGAGGGAGGAAGGGAAGTTAATAAGAGGGAGGGATGGAGGGATTGAAGGAGGGAGGGATTGAAGGAGGGGGAGGTTAAAAGGAGAGTAAAAGGAGGGAGGGA
>NC_137684.1:29848025-29850525 GCF_963989245.1 Nansenia antarctica | reverse complement strand
GCTACAAGTTGCATTTCACATGGCAAAAAATGGCATCGCATGTCATCAGTATGTGGGACTGACTGAGCTACTGAAAGCAGTTAAGGCTCCAGATTGTGTCTTGAGTAGGGTTGGGTACCGTTTGGGTTTTATCCGGTACCGGTACCTAACCGATACTTTAAAAACGGTACCGGTACCAAAACGGTACTTAATTCGGTACTTTTGATTTTTTAAAATGACATATATATATAATAATAACACGGTCGACAACATTAAACAGCTTTTCACTTTTTTATTGCTGAGGCACAATATATATTAGTTAAATATACACTCAAATTAAAATAAATGAAAATAAAACTCCTGAGCCTTGGGGACTCCATTAAGCTGGGGGTGCCTATCGTTGGTACTGATGTCGAATACGAGTACACACTTGTTCGGCAGCCCCTCAAGGACATCAGAATATTCTTAGAAAAGGGATCTAGTGAAGAGGCCTGCATAGCCCCCAGAACCAAGAAGACCAAGAGGAAATATAACTCTGATAAACTGGAGCCCTCCACCTCGTCAAAATCCAAACTCTGTTGCCGCTCAGCTACTACTACTCCCCTCCCCCTCTCTGGTCCATGATACATGACGATTGATTTTTCAGACACAGTAGTAGGATAAGGACAGTACCCGAATATCAAGAGATCCCCGATCATGTTGTCCACCTCGCAGAGACGCAGCCACACATCCGCACAATGTCATCAACAGACGCGTCGAATCCTGGAGTGCACTGTCCAATCAAAGGCTTGCGTTCGTAAACTCGCTCTGAGAGCGTCGCAGCGCACACTGGGCCCGACGTCATAAGGGGAGCAAGTCATTTGATTGGACAGAAGGCATTCTACGAGTGGTGATCAGAATTCCAGAACGAGTTTACGGAACGCACCCATAAGTCGAGCGTCGCGACGCCAACCCGCTAGCGGAAGTTGCTATTAGCAACCTTCTCGTTATCCTTCCGTACTCGCTGCTTTCACTGAGTGGAAATTTAACAGGCGATGTGACGTCACAAGTCACCAGTTGACACCGGAGCACACATCAGCGAGATAGAAAAGTACCGAAATGAGGCACCGAAATCTCCTTTGCGATTCGGTACGGGTACATACCGAATGTAAAGTAACCGGTACCGATACCCAACCCTAGTCTTGAGTGAGGGCACCGCCACAGCGACTCCGTTGACATTGTGGCGCGCGTTCAGCGCTGGACATGGCATAGCGCGCATGCGAATCATGAAAGCCTATATTATATTTATTATATAGCTCGCATCTAATCGTATCGGATGAGAAATAGACATTAAACGGCATATATAGGCTACACAACAGCTAATCACCGCGACAAACAGCGATATTATATTTGAATATGATGACCGGAATATCTCACGTTTGTCCGGTAAATTGAAATCTTCCCGGACACGTTGACCGGCACACATTTTTTCTAACGGAAACCCTGGTGTGTGTGTGTGTGTGTGTGTGTGTGTGTGTGTGCGTGCGTGCCTGTGTGTGTGTGTGCGTGTGGAACATTAACATCTTGTGTCTTTCACTGCTGTCATCTTCATCTGAACTGTCAGTGTTTGATTGGTTTGGTCTGTCTGGGCAGTAAAAGGTCAATGGGCCTTATTCCAAAGCTTTACAACGGCCTCTCATTCACCCATTCACACATTCACACACCAACGGCCTCTCATTCACACATTCACACATTCACACACCAACGGCCTCTCATTCACACATTCACACACACATTCACTAGGGCTGGGTATCGCCACTGATTTCCCAAAACGATTCGATTCCGATTCACAGCTCGATTCACAGCCCGATTCGATTCGATTCCGATTCGATCTAGTTACAATATACATTTTTTGCTTGAATATGAAAGAGATTCTCTGAACTAATGCTATAAATGGTTCAAGGAACCCTATAACATGTAGCATTGTTAAACATATCAATGAATTGACTCCAAAGCAGTTACATGAATGTACTTTTTATTTACATATGACTTTGCTTTTGTCCAGCTCATCTCTATCGTCACATTTTTAAAATCCAAAATGCACCCAGACATCTGACTTTAAGCCTGGTGGTGACTTGAGTGTCCCTGCCATCGCCATGTTTTTAGATTTTAGTGTTGAGACCTCACGTTGTGAGATATGATAAATTATTGTAGCGCGAGATCTGGCCACGAGATCTCGTTGCGGGTTGAAGCTGCAAGCAAAAAAAAAAAAAAAAAAAAAAAAAATCGATCTCGGGATTTATGAATCGATAATCGCTCATTTTAATGAAGATCGATTCAGAATCGGGAAATCGATTTTTTTAACCCAGCCCTAACATTCACACACCAATGGTGGCAAGCTGCCATGCAAGGCGCCGGCCCCGCTCACTGGGAGCAATTTGGGGTTCAGTGTCTGGTTCGGAGGTTTCCGAACGCGAACCGGCACGGTTCTTTGCCGCTGTGAAAGCCCTATGTGGTGTGTCTACACGGACACCTAGTGGCC
>NC_137684.1:29835525-29845525 GCF_963989245.1 Nansenia antarctica | reverse complement strand
TTGTGTTACTAGGAACAACAACATTTTATTCATTTATTCATTTTTATTTAAAAATAACAATTTCTCCACAGTGCTGGGCTTCAGGCGGTTTCTTTTTTTTGAGACGATTTCACCTGCTTTTGAAAATATCCTTTCACAGGGCACAGATGAAGCTGGGGTACATAGACAATTAACGGCAAGTTTATACAAATTAGGATACACATATTTGTGTTCTTCCCAATACTGTAGGGGGTTCTGCATCCTTTCGATGTTTGGTTCAGCCAGGTAGGTATGGACCTCCACTGTTGCGTCTGCAGTTACATTTTGGGTCCTCGCCTGCAGGACTGTGGTGTCTAAACGACGCCACAGTTTGTTACCTAAAACAGACAAACAGGCTGTCAGTGTCAGTGAATATATACAATAAGACAATTAGAATGTATCCAGTATACATTACCTTGAGTCACAGGCTGCGAAGCTTCTGATATGGGGGGTTGTGATGACGAGGAGGCGGAGGGGGCGCTGTTTCGTATAACGGTAGCACATTCCAAAATGAGCCACTTCCCGAATCGGTCACGTGGTACG
The DNA here is from genome assembly GCF_963989245.1 of Nansenia antarctica. NCBI lineage: Eukaryota > Metazoa > Chordata > Actinopteri > Argentiniformes > Microstomatidae > Nansenia > Nansenia antarctica. Next base: position 29,844,964 of record NC_137684.1, on the reverse strand, counting down.
GCCGGAAGGCGAAGCTTCGCTCTTACCATATACGTCATCAACACACGCCTCGTTACGCGCTTCACAAAAATCTGCCTCTGTTACTCGACAAACGCTCCGAAGCGTCGGCTTCATCTCGCCATCACTACCCACAGGCAGTCCACATTATCGCCGGAGACTTTAATCATGCCGACCTGAAGGTAGTACTACCCAAGTTCTATCAGCATGTTAAATGTGCAACAAGAGGAGAAAAAACACTGGATAAGGTATACACCAACATCAAGCTTGCTTACAAGGCTAGACCGCTAGCTCATCTAGGCATGTCTGACCATGTGTCAATCCTCCTGATCCCAGCCTACACTACCATGAGGAAAAGTGCTCCCATCACCACTAAGACTGTCAGAACCTGGCCAGCAGGGTCCGCTCCACTGCAGATCTGCCTAAATGACACCTCATGGCAGGAATATGAGCATGAGGACCTGGAACAGTTCACGTCGTCGGTTCTGAACCACATAGTGAACTGCACCAACTCAGTCACCGTGGACAAACGGGTCCGGGTCTACCCCAACACGAAGCCATGGATGACTGGGAAGGTCCAAAAACTGATCAATGAGAGGGACAACGCCTTCTTCGCAGGGAAGGGAACACTGCTGTACAGCACGTTCGTGGTGCTGTTCGTGGTGTCACCATACCGCGCCTACCACGTCTCCATATCGCGCCTTACTACGGTGGATGAATTGCTGTAGCGCCCTCTTGCGTTTGTTTTTATTCTTGATATATTTTATATTCAATCAAAAACTATTTTCAGATCCATCTTTTTGTTTTTCGAAAAAATAAATGCAGCAGTTGTAGTCTTGAAACGTAGTTTGTCTTCATTTCAAAAAGCATAGATGGTCCGGGTTAATCTCACTGAGCATTTGCTATAGCGCTACAAGGGGGCGCCACTAGACCGCAAAATCTGAACTCTCAAAGCCACTTCAGTGTGATAATGTGATCTTCTATCATCTCTGCTGTTACCTATTGCTTCTTTTTTTTCACTTTGTTCTATCTAAATGTTCTAGTAATGTGAATACGATCTAAAGTCTTTATGTGTTAAGTTAACCTTCACCAGTTAACCCCCTTCCCATGTGTCCCCAGCACTACCTTAATTAGGCCCCTATACTTTGAGTGTCTAGAAAAGCGCTATATAGGTCTAATGTATTATTATTATTATTATTATTATTATTATTATTATGTATCATAGTAGTTGTATGTGAATGTAATGTAGCCTACTGTATATTCAAGTGAGTGTGTGTGTGTGTGTGTTTGTGTTTGTGTGTGTTTGTGTTTGTGTGTGTGTGTTTGTTTCTGTGTGTGTGTGTGTGTTTGTGTGTGCGTGTGTGTGTGTGTTTGTTTGAGTGTGTTTGTGCACACGTGGGTGGTGTCTTTAAGATAAGTCGCGGGCCTCTTCCTGCCTGCGTGATGGGGCCTTTGTCTCCCTGTGGTCCCTGGGGACCTGGTGGACCACGCCTGCCCCACCTTTAACATGAGGGGGTCGTGTGTGTGTGTGTGTATGTGTGGTGTGTGAGAGTGAGCGCATGCGTGTCTGTGTGTGTGTGTGTGTTGAAGATGATTAGGGGGCTTTGTGGAAGGCCAAACCTTTGATGTGATGAGCAGCTGACCCTCTGGTCTTCAGTCGTCTCCTCACAATAAGCAGCACACACACTCACTCACACACACACACACACACACACACACGCATGCACTCTCACACACACACTCTCACACACACACACACACACACAAACATACGCATGCACTCTCTCACACACATACTCTCACACACAAACTAGTGGATAGTGAGTTGGACTTGTGATCGGAAGGTTGTGAGTTCAAATCCCGCCTGAAACCACACCACTACTAGTGTGCCCTTGGGTAAGGCACTTAGCCCTCAGTTACTCCAGGGGGAATGTCCCTGTAATTCTTAATTGTAAGTCGCTTTGGATAAAAGCGTCTGCTAAATGGCAAAATTATTTTTAATTAAAATTACAAACACACGCATGCACACTCACACACACACACTCTCACACACACACAAACACACACACACGCATGCACTCTCACACACACACACACACACACACACACACACACACACACACACACACACACACGCATGCAATCGCCTTTGGTCCGTAAATGTTGTGATTGACCATCAGGCTAGGCAATCAGATATTTTAACACATTTAAGAACTGGCCAGTTAGCCAGCCAATCAGAATTCTGGCACATTTCTAGCAGGGTAAACTGTTTTGAGAGAGAGAAGAATCAAATGTTTCCGGTCCAGCAAATGTTGCCGATCAGCTGTGCTGCGTGCATTATCGACTTTAGCAGACATGCAAATAAACAACTTTTATTGAGTACAAAATAGATTTTCCTTTGTTCAAAATCGATTTTCCTTCGCGCAAAAAGTATTTTCTTTTGCTCAAAATAGATTTTCTTTTGCGCCCAACATTTTTTTTCTCAAAATAATTGTGGCACATAATTAACTCTGTAGTAATCCACTACGTTTACAGCCCAACTTGTTTCTCTACTTTCTACAACGGAGCGACTCTGTGATCACATGGTGATTCTCCCACCTAGCTCCACCCTCCCAGTTCCCTCTCCTCCCTCCTCCCTGTCCCCTCCTGTCCTCCCCTCCATATCCAGTCACTCAGCATTGGGGACCGTGTATTTGAGGTCATTGTCTGTGTTGGGGAATCATGTCAGATTATGGAGAAGCCAACCTGATGAGTTCCTCCTGACCCAACCCAATCCTTCTGTCAGAACCCTTTGAACCCTCCCCTCTCTGACCAGTCTCTGGTTCATCTCCTCTAGTTGTTGGTCCTTCTCTCCCAGTCTCTGGTTCAACTCCTCTAGTTGTTGGTCCTTCTGTCCCAGTCTCTGGTCCCTCTCCTCTAGTTGTTGGTCCTTCTCTTCCAGTCTCTGGTTCATCTCCTCTAGTTGTTGGTCCTTCTCTCCCAGTCTCTGGTCCCTCTCCTCTAGTTGTTGGTCCTTCTCTTCCAGTCTCTGGTTCCTCTCCTCTAGTTGTTGGTCCTTCTCTTCCAGTCTCTGGTTCATCTCCTCTAGTTGTTGGTCCTTCTCTCCCAGTCTCTGGTTCAACTCCTCTAGTTGTTGGTCCTTCTCTCCCAGTCTCTGGTTCCTCTCCTCTAGCTGTTGGTCCTTCTCTCCCAGTGTCTGGTTCCTCTCCTCTAGTTGTTGGTCCTTCTCTCTCTGTCTCTGGTTCCTCTCCTCTAGTTGTTGGTCCTTCTCTCCCAGTCTCTGGTTCCTCTCCTCTAGTTGTTGGTCCTTCTCTCCCAGTCTCTGGTTCCTCTCCTCTAGTTGTTGGTCCTTCTCTCCCAGTCTCTGGTTCCTCTCCTGTAGTTGTTGGTCCTTCCCTCTCACCAGCTGTATGTTTTTCTCCTGAAGGTCTTTCAGTTCTGTTGAGGTTTTCTCCAGTTTGCTCTCTGTGTTGTTAAGTTGTTTCTTATTTACCTCGAGGTCCTTTCTCAGATCCTCCAGTTTTCTCTTACTCTCCTCCACTTCCTTGCTCCTCTCCTCTAGTTGTTGGTCCTTCTCTTCTAGTCTCTGGTTCCTCTCCTCTAGTTGTCCATCTCTTTTCTTTAGTTCCTCTTCTCTGTCTTCTAGGTGTTTGCCTTTCTCTTCTAGTTGTTTTTCCCTCTCTCCAAGTTCCTGACATTTCTCCTTTAGTTCACTGTTTCTTTCTGTTAGTAGGTCGTCTCTGTCTGCTAGCTGTTCGCCTTTCTCCTCCAGTTGTCTCTTACTCTCATTGGCAGTGTTCTCCAGTAGTCTCTGTTTCTCTGTCACCTGCTGGGTCACATCAGCCAACTGTGTGTCTCTCTGCTGAAGGTCTTTGATGTTCTGATTCAGTTCCGTTGCGGTTTTCTCCAGTTTGTTTGTTGTGTCATTAAGTTGTGTCTTAATTACCTTGAGGTCCTTTCTCAGATCCTCCAGTTGTCTCTTACTCTCCTCAGCCTCTTCGTTCCTCTCCTCTAGCATTGTGTCTTTCTGTTTCAGTTGTTGGTCTTTTTCCTCAATGTTCCCACTGACTCCCAGCTGTCTCAACATCTTCTCTACTTGTTGGTCCCACTTCATGTCTGGAAGAGAGTGAGGCGTTGGGGTTAGAACATCAGAGTTATTAAATAAGCAGACAGACCTTCTTAATCTTAACTATTCATCTCCTTATTCTTATCCTCTATCAGTCTGTCCCTCTCCTTTAGAGGTGTGTTGTCCATCTCTCCACCTCTGAAGACATGATTTATTGATTGTTGTATAAGCAGGAAGATAATATAGATCATATAGATTCACTCAGGTTTAGATTTTTATCATTCATAAAAAATGTAAAAAACATATTCATCATTTCTCTCATCTACCGGTACACTTCTCTGGCGATCAACAGCCATCTGAGTTGAATAAACCATGAACTGATTTTACTGATTCAGTTGATGCATTCATTTATTCATTCATTCATTCATTCTGTTTCTATAGTCTCTCCTGAAACCATCCATTCTATAATTCACCTCCAGACTCTCTCACTCTTACCAAAAAGACGAGCTGATTCCTCTCTCTTTTGCTTGTCCTCCTCGCTCTCATGCCCTAACCACTGTGCAGCGAAACCTGGATCCATGTTCCATGTGAGGGATCGAGGGAGGGATGGAGGGAGGGAAGGAGGGAGGCAAGAGGGAGTGTGGGAGGGAGGTTAGAAGGAGGGAGAGAAGGAAGGAAGTAGGGAAAGAGGGAGGGAGGGTAGAGGAAGGGAGGGAGCGATAGAGGAACAGTAGAGGGTGGGAGGGAGTGTAAAAGGAGGGAGGGCAGAGGGAGAGAGGTTAAAGGGAGGGAGGAAAGGAGGGAGGAAAGGAAGGAGGGAGGAAAGGAGGGAGAGAAGGAGGATGGGATGGAGGTTCAAAGGAAGGAGGGTAGAGGAAGAAAGGTAAAAAGGAGGGAGGGATGGATGGAGGGAAGGAGGGAGGAAGGGAAGTTAATAAGAGGGAGGGATGGAGGGATTGAAGGAGGGAGGGATTGAAGGAGGGGGAGGTTAAAAGGAGAGTAAAAGGAGGGAGGGATGGAGGGAGGAAAGTTAAAAGGAGGGTAAAAGGAGGGAGGGATGGAGGGAGGAAAGTTAAAAGGAGGGAGGGAAGGAGGAAGGAAGTGTTCAAAGTCAAGTAGCAGATCTACATTCTTCAGTCTTTTCTAAAAGAGAAACTCTTAAAGGTTTTGTATGTTTTAGTGTAACAAATACAAGTCAACACTCACCTGCAAGACCTTCAGATGAAAAGAATAAGAGAGAAGGAGAAAAGGTTAGTAATCCTCACTTCATAAACCACATCAATACATCACATTGTACCTATGATGAATAGAGGGAGGTCGGGGTAGAGGGAGGGAGGGAGGGAGGGAGGGAAGAAGGGATGGAGGTTAGAGGGAGGGAGGGAAGGAAGGATGGAGAAACGGTAGAGGGAAGGAGGGAGGGAGGGAAGTTAGAGGAAAGTAGAGAGGGGATTGTGAGAGAGAGGGATGGAGGAAGGGAGGGAGGGAAAGCTAAAGGGAGAGTAGAGGGAGGGATACAGGGACGGAGGGATAGAGGGAGGGAAGGAGGGAGGGAGGGTAGAGGGAGGGAGGGTAGAGGGAGGGAGAGTAGAGGGAGGGATGGAGGGAGGGACACTGTACACACACACACACACACACATACATTCACAATCACACACACACACACACACATTCACAATCACACACACATTCACAATCACACACACACACACACACACACACACAATCACACACACACACACACACACACACACACACACACACAGTGTCACACACGCTCACACACACACACACACAGAGTCAAACACATACACACACACACACATACACACACACACACATACATTCACAATCACACACACACACACACACACACACATTCACAATCACACACACACACACACACACACACACACACACACAGTGTCACACACACACACACACACACACACATACACACACACATTCACATACACACACACACACACACATACACACACACATACATTCACAATCACACACACACACACACACATACATTCACAATCACACACACATTCACAATCACACACACACATTCACAATCACACACACACACATACATTCACAATCACACACACACACACACACACACACACACACATACACACACACACACACACACACACACACACACACACAGTGTCACACACACTCACACACACACACACACACACACACACACAGAGTCAAACACATAGAGAGTAGAGGGAGGGAGGGATGGAGGGAGGGACACTGTACACACACACATACATTCACAATCACACACACACACACACACACACACACACACATTCACAATCACACACACAGTGTCACACACACTCACATACACACACACACATTCACAATCACACACACACACACATTCACAATCACACACACACACACACACACACACACAGAGTGTCACACACACTCACACACACACACACACACACACACACACACACACACACACACACACACAGAGTCAAACACATACACACACACACATTCACATACACACACACACACACGCACACATTCACATACACACACACACACACACACACACACACACACATTCACATACACACACACACACACACACACACACATACATACACACACACACATACATTCACAATCACACACACACACACACACATACATTCACAATCCCACACACACACACACATACATTCACAATCCCACACACACACACATACATTCACAATCACACAGCGGGTACAGAAGACAGCTTCTTGTCTCAATGTTTAAATGCATTAATACTATTTTATAGTCAATACAAAATATATGTCTCAATGTTAAAATGCATTAATACTTTAAATGAATGTGCAACAATACTATGTGCAATATGACAACCCTTGTGTACATAAGGTTCAGATATAGGAAAAGTTAGGATATTTATAGCATAGCATATAGTACAGCACAGTGTTTTATTGTATAGTATAGTAGTATAGTAGATAGTGTACATAGCCTTTATTTTTATTTTTTCAACAATATATTTATTGAGTTTTTTGAAAAAGATAAAACAAATCTTGAAAATAAATAATTAGTAATAATGATATATGTATATACTGTACATACAAGCAGATAACTCACCAGAATTGCCATACACATGTAGGCCTATATATAGTACGTACATTGATGGAGAGGCAATCATATAACTGAGCTCATATACGTATACACATACAAAATAAAAGGGAGAGAAAAAATAAAATAAAGGTAATAATAAAAACATGAAAACTGTTAAAAAATAATAATATATATATATATATATATATATATATATAATAAAGAAAAGGGTACATTGCAACAGATACATTAATTATATCCAACTCCTACTCTACTCCTGGTCAATTCACACACCTGTTCAAATGGTTTATTGCAGAGTTTACATTTGTTCACGCCCAGGTTCGTCCATCCAGTGTGATAAGTCCTTGTCCTCCAGATATTTTATGAATGGGCCCCAAATACTTTGGAATCTTTCCTGCCTGTCTTTGAGTGTGTATGAAATTTTCTCTAATGGTAGACACCGAGACATCTCCCTAAACCATTGCACAATACTTGGTTTACCTGTGCTTTTCCACGTTAGTGCTATTGATCTTTTGGCCTGTAAAATACACATATCCATAAAGATCTGTTCACTGCATTTCATCCTGTGTCCCTCTGGATAAATGCCAAGAATAAACAGCTTAGGCTCAACAGTAATTTTAATTGACAGAATGTCCTGTATTATTATTCCAAGTTCTTCCCAGAATTCTTGAATTCTTGGACATTCCCATATACAATGAAAGAATGTACCCTTGTCCTCTCTACACCTGTTACATAAGTCTGGAATGTTGGGGTTAAATTTATTGAGTTTTTCTGGTGTTATATATACTCTCATTATCCAATTGTACTGTAGAAGCTTTAAACGAGTGTTAGCGGTCTGGGTTTGAGCTCTTTTGCATGCCTTGTTCCATTTTTCCACTGATATTTCCTCTTGAAGGTCACTCCTCCATGCTTTCAATTTGGGTTCTGAAGATTCTAGTGATCTAGCAATCAACAAATCATATACATCCGAAATAATTCCCTTTCCGAAAGGATTTTTAATTAAAACTTTCTCCAATGAGGATAGAGCGGGTATGGCCAGGGAGTGATTTTGATTAGAATAAATAAAGTTTCTGAGCTGTAAGTACTTAAAGAAATGCTTGCGAGGGATAGAATGTTTGTTTACTAGAATTTCAAATGATTCCATATGCTCATCCTTTGAGTCGAATATGTCATTAATTTGTGTTATTCCTTTGTCAGCCCATAATTTAAAGCCCCCGTCTGCCCTACCTGGCACAAAGTAATTATTGCCCCAAATGGGACTATAGCGAGAGAGAACAGGTGTTTCCGACAAGTATTTTTGTACCTCGTACCATACAGAAATCATGTTTCTCAATATAGGGTTCGATGTTTTCCTTTTAAGGTTTTTCGGATTATCAGAGTATATATATGTCGGCAGTTGGAGCCCTATAGAGTTACACTCAATGTCTTTCCATGCTGGTGAAAGTAGTCCTTCTGTCGAGTAGTAAAACCTCATAGTTCTGATTTGAGTTGCCCAGTAATACCACAACATGTTTGGGCATTGTAGGCCACCTCTGTCATAAGGTAAATACAGAAGAGACAGGCGAAGTCTGGGGCGTCTATTTTTCCATATAAAGTTCGTGAATAATGTCCTTCGTCTAGGAAATAAGTTTGGGGGAGGCGGCAAGGGGATGTTTTGAAAGAGATATAATAGCTTTGGGAGAGTGTTCCTATCTGGGAAATAGGAAGAGATGACCATCTATCAATTGATTCGCAAATAGAATTTACAACAGGGCTATAATTAGTCTGTACCACTTCTTCTAACCTGTGAGTAATTTGTATTCCTAAATATGTAAAGCTGTCAACTGACTTAAAGTGACCAATATAATTGGGTGGGTTCTCTCTCTCATTCGAATTAAGCAGTAATATGGCAGATTTATGGCTATTAACTTTGTACCCAGAAATATTGCCGAATCTTTTAATGAGGACATAGCCTTTATTTAAGTAAACCAGCTCTTTTCCCTTTTTTATTTTACCCTTGGCCCTCGTGTTTTTAGTCTTTTTCCAAGCACCAGGGGAGCCCCCCCTCCTAAATGTTGTATGGTACCTGTACTGTATTACAGTTTTTCTCAATTGCTAAAACACATTTCACAAAACTTTCCTCCATTTTCCCAAAACTCTAAACACAACACACTTTTCTAAAGCTACATAAGCAAAACCACACCTTCTCTCTTCAAAACTCAAACTCAAACCCTACCCCTAATCCTAACCCTAACCTTA
>NC_137684.1:29813025-29825525 GCF_963989245.1 Nansenia antarctica | reverse complement strand
TACACGGCAGTCGTGCTGCCCGGTCACGTCTCTTCACAACACTGGCTCCCCGCTGGTGGAACGAGCTTCCCACGGCTGTCAGAACTGCAGAGTCATTACCCATCTTCCGTCTTCAGGTTACACCTTAACTGCTCCTCCTGAGACATCTACTACCCCCCAGCACTGCGTCTCCTGAGACACCTGCTTTTCCCCTCTACCGTGTCTCCTCAGATTTCTACTGCCCCCCTTGTACTGTTTCTCCAGCGTCTAAAAAAAAGAAAAAGTATTTCTTTCTCCTTCTATCACGACGACTGCCAATGGCCCCTGGCCTGAAGTAGATTACTCTTCCTGCTACGACTGGTGGATTGATGATTCACTTGCTTAGTCAAATGTATCGATTGTAAGTCGCTTTGGAATAAGGCGTCTGCTAAAGACCAAAAATGTAAATGTAAATGCAACTAATCAATAAGTCAAAAACCAAGTAATGTATAAAAACAGACACGTTTTAATTAAATACATTCTGGAAATGTAGGCAAACATTTTCTTTGTTCTCATTATTTTAGTCTCTATTGCATTTGAATAACCATTTATCCACAGCGTTAAAGTAGGAGTGGGCTATACAGAGGTCAACAACACTTTTTTGGTCAGTTCTTTTGTATTCCATTTGATCTCTCAACATGAAATGACAACGTTTTAGGAAAAGGTCCAAGGAAAAAGTGTGCAGGGCACAAAGAGAGAGAGAAACTGCAGTTTTCCCTGAAAAATCACTTTTAGATGTTGAGTTAATGTTCCTATTTTTTCACCTTAATTGTCAAAAGTCAAATTTAACCTGTTGTCTAGCTGTTTTTTCTAGTAGTTACCAATAAATATTAGGTCTACGGGCATGGTTCAAAATTGAGGTTAAAAAACATAACTTAACAAATGTTTAGTTTTAGATTGCTTGACCAACAAAACATAAGGTTAGACATCACAACCACTAAAAAGACCCCAAAAAGTTATGGCTACGAATGTGATTTTTCTGGGAAAACGGCTGCCATCTTGAATTTGCGCCCTGCACACTTTTTTTAGGACCCGAAGCCGAAAATATTGTAATTTCCTGTCGAGATGGGGCAAACGGAATACAAGAAAACAAAGAATTAAGAAGCAAAACAAAAAACGACCCATTTATAGCCCACTGCTAATAAAAAGCATGTTCTACATTTTGCATTATATTTTCTTTCAACATCATTCAAGCATAGCATGTTCAACAATAAAGTGCTTTTATTTACTTCTCTCTCACCCCGTCTGTAAGACACACATAGTTGAGACCATCCAGAGACCCCCCCCCTGCCCACACCCCCCCTCCCCCCCTGCCCACACCTCCCCTCCCCCCCTGCCCACACCCCCCTCCCCCCCTGCCCACACCTCCCCTCCCCCCCTGCCCACACCCCCACACCCCCCCTGCCCACACCTCCCCTCCCCTCTCCTGACTGAGCTGAGAGGTTTGCCAAAGCAGAGAAAAAACATGGTTTTGGATTACGAGGCGGATTATTAACAAGTCCAAACTGCAAAAACAACAAAAAAAGAAGAGTCCATTGTGCCGCTGCTGGGCTGTGCTGACGAGGAGTAAAAGTCATCTTCGTCTTCCTCTCCGGCCTGGACGACCCTCCAGTTAGTCTGATCCTTCCTCCTTCCTCCCTCCTTCACCAACACATCTCATCACCTCGCTCCACTTTCCCCTGACTAAACGGACTGCACTTATATAGCGCCTTATTCCAAAGCGCTTTTACAACGGCCTCTCATTCACCCATTCACACACACATTCACACACTGACGGTGGCAAGCTACCATGCAAGTTGCCGGCCCGCTCACTGGGAGCAATTTAGGGTTCAGTGTCACTACTCACTACCCAATCAGACTCTGTGGGATCTCTCCTCGCAGCCAATCCAAGAGCTGTGACAGGCGATGGGGTTTTACGGCGTTTGTACAGTGTCGCCCCTCAAAGGAAACCGTCCAGTAGCAGTGTTCGGTAGGCAGGTGTGTAGGCAGGTGTGTAGGCAGGTACACTGGCGTTCAAAGCGCAGGTTTTAAGTCTTGTTGTTTTGAGTGACAGGCACTTGAACACCTTTCTGTCCGCTCGCTACGGAGACAAGAAGTGGAACAGCTGTTAGTAAGTCGCTCAAAGACATTTTATCCAGACAGTTTGATCCAATTCAAAGCTGATTATACAACAGTTAGTTCCGACCAAGTAATTTGATTGGACAAGAGGCATTCCATGAGTGCTGATATACAGTATAACAGCACTGGGACTTTTAACTATATGTATCACTCCGAAATGACCGTTAATACAAAGTAGCTAGCCTGCAGATGTTTGTGTTCAGGTTACTAGGCAACAGTCCAGTTGCGGAACAATTTTTTGTTGACGGAGCCAAAATAAATGATTAAATAAACAAACAAATCATAATCTGTTGTCACTTATTAGTGTTAACTAATAAAGTGCGCTGTAGAACTGTTGTATAAAAGCAATCTCACACTCGAGGTCGTGCTGTTATAATGAATATCAGCACGGCTGTGATTGTCTGCGGCCTCGTACCTACGACCCAATCACAGCCCTGCTGATATTCAGTATAACAGCACTCCCTCTCGTGTGATATTGCTTAAGTATCACACCTACTCAGATCTAACTATGACATCAAACACATTCCAGAACCAGGGGAGTAGACATGGGAAGACAGGCTCATTGTGACACATGGGATGGAATCCATGAGGAAACATGTGTTTGATTCCATTCCTAATTGGAATGCATGCATCACAATGACCCTGTCCTCCGATGTCTACCTCCACCAGCCTCCCCTGTCCAGTATCCTACATCAAGCGCACAGTACACGTATGGCATTGTACAGTAGGTCAATCAGACAGATTTACTGAGGTAAACTCACCCAGTCCATACTTCTCTTTGGCCTCGGCCCGCTCCTTGGCATCAAAGTACCACACTGTGATGGCATAGCTGAGGAACAGAGAGAGAGAGAGATGAGGCCAGAGGCTCTCACAGGGTTCCTACAAGTTTCAACAAGTCCAATTTAAGACCTTTTTTTAGACCTTTTTAAGACCTCTGTCTCACAGGGTTCCTACAAGTTTCAACAAGTCCAATTTAAGACCTTTTTTTAGACCTTTTTAAGACCTCTGTCTCACAGGGTTCCTACAAGTTTCAACAAGTCCAATTTAAGACCTTTTTTAGACCTTTTTTTGGATGGAATTTTAGACCTATTCGCGACACCATATGACAGCTTTTTGTCATCCTCGAGGTGATGAAATTAGGGATTTCACTGCCATACAGACAAAAAAGGAAGCGAATTGGCATTGTTTTGGTTCCAGCTTGATTCATTTCCGTGTAAATAGATGTGGTCGGACTGATTTCCTTTCCTAGATGTGGTCAAACTGAACCTGAGGCCAAATGTTCCAACACTCATAAAATGACCAATATACTGTAAGTCTTGCTGGTTACTCATATATTGAGAAATAATGGCATTTCCAGCCCATGTAAATAGCAATATTCCAATATGTAAAACGTGGAAAGAGAAAAGTTAACAGAAGTCATGGTGTGGTTTTGATTCACACCATGACTTCAGCCCTCTGTGGTGAGCCGGAGGGTAAGTCTGCTCTGTAGATGGTACTGGTCCTACAGGGTTCCTACAAGTTTCAACAAGTCAAATTTAAGACCCTTTTAGACCTTTTTTAGACCTATTTGAATATAATTTTAGACCTATTCGTGACACCACATGATAGCTTTTTGTCATCCTCGAGGTGATGAAATTAGGGATTTCACTGCCATACAGACAGAAAAGGAAAAAGGAAGCGAATTGACACTTTTTGGGTTCCAGCTTGATTCATTTCCACGTAAATAGATGTGGTCGGACTGATTTCCTTGCAGGATCTCATTTTTAAGACCTAGCACCTCATCTTTAGACTGAATAACTGAAATGTACAACCTTTTCAGGCCTTTTGAGCTGTATTGCTGGATTTTAGACTTTAAGGCTTTTTACGACCAATCATGTTCCTTAAACTGTCTATTTTCTTTGACGATTTTTCAACCTACTAATCATGACTTCCTTGACCTTCCTTGACCTTCCCTGCCACCTCTCTGGCCCTCATAGGGTTGACAGACACCAGCAGCAGAACTTGAAGGGCAAAAGTCAAAGCCTGGAATCAATACCAGACATTGACCTCTCTCTTACGCCTGTGCAGATGATGTGATCATGGAACACACCTGATTAACCTCATTTAACCCCATTGCTTTTGGCGGCCTGAAATAGGGGGAGGGGCTATGGAGAAAAAGTGTGGTACTTTCTGATTGATGAAACCGACTTTAAAAGCCTTTAAAAAGCCTTAAATAAACGTGGAACTGTTGCTAGGAGGCAGAAGCGGTCCCTGAACCTTCACACCGATCTCAGCGTGTTCTCGTGTGACTGGCTGGGTAAACTGGGTGAGAGGTTACGAGGGCTGCTTGGCAGAGAGAGGAAGTGTGTGTGTGTGTGTGTGTGTGTGGCGGGGGGGGCGTTAGTAGGTGTGCAGTTATAGTATCTAACTATATATATATATATATACAGTATATGAATATATATACGCCTACGAAACAAGTTTGTTTGTACATCTGCAAGATTGAGTGAGTGTTTTGTCTGCATTATGTATATGACGACTGCGGTGTGTGTGTGTGTGTGTCTATAAGACCTTTGACATATGTTGCATGCTTTACTGTACACTGTAAACCCCCAAACAACTGTTCCAAATATGTGTGTGTGTGTGTGTGTGTGTGTGTGTGAGTTCCCTGAGGAGTGAGATGGTGTAGGGGTCTCTCACCGTGTAGCGTAGGCCGGGTGTGTGTGGTGTGTGTGGTGTGTGGTGTGTGGTGTGTGTGGTGTGTGTGGTGTGTGGTGTGTGGTGTGTGTGGTGTGTGTGGTGTGTGTGGTGGGTGTGGTGTGTGTGTGGTGTGTGTGGTGTGTGTGTGGTGTGTGTGGTGTGTGTGGTGTGTGGTGTGTGTGGTGTGGTGTGTGTGGTGTGTGTGGTGTCTCACCGCGTGGCGTAAGCCGGTTTGACCTCGTGCGGGTTCCTGCGGTCCGACCAGAAGATGAGCAGGCGGTCGAACAGCGGCTCGATGTTGGCCACCACACTCCTGCCCTCAGGGTAGATCTGGAGCAGACCACCCTGGACCTGGAGCACACACACACACACAGACACACACACACACACACAGACACACACACACACACACACAGACACAGACACAGACACAGACACAGACACAGACACAGACACAGACACAGACACAGACACAGACACACACACACACACACACACAGACACACAGACACACACAGACACAGACACAGACAGTCACACAGACACACAGACACACAGACACAGACACAGACACAGACACAGACACACACACACACAGTCACAGACACAGACACAGACACAGACACAGACACAGACAGTCACACAGACACAGACACAGACACAGACAGTCACACAGACACACAGACACAGACACAGACACAGACACAGACACACACACAGACACAGACACAGACACAGACACAGACAGTCACACAGACACAGACACAGACACAGACACACACACACACAGTCACACAGACACACACACACACACACACACACACACACACACACAAACGTTAGTCTAGTAGTGTATGGAGTAGTGTGTAGTAGTTTGTGTAGTAGTGTGTGTAGTAGTGTGTAGTAGTGTGTGTAGTAGTGTGTAGTAGTAGTGTGTAGTAGTGTGTAGTAGTGTGTGTAGTAGTGTGTAGTAGTAGTAGTGTGTAGTAGTGTGTAGTAGTAGTAGTGTGTAGTAGTAGTGTGTAGTAGTGTGTGTAGTAGTGTGTAGTAGTGTGTAGTAGTGTGTGTAGTAGTGTGTAGTAGTGTGTGTAGTAGTGTGTGTAGTAGTGTGTAGTGTGTGTGTAGTAGTGTGTGTAGTAGTGTGTGTAATAGTGTGTAGTAGTGTGTGTGTAGTAGTGTGTAGTAGTAGTGTGTGTAGTAGTGTGTAGTAGTGTGTAGTAGTGTGTGTAGTAGTGTGTAGTAGTGTGTAGTAGTGTGTAGTAGTGTGTAGTAGTGTGTGTAGTAGTGTGTAGTAGTGTGTAGTAGTGTGTGTAGTAGTGTGTAGTAGTGTGTGTAGTGTGTGTAGTAGTGTGTGTAGTAGTGTGTGTAGTAGTGTGTAGTAGTGTGTAGTAGTGTGTGTGTAGTAGTGTGTAGTAGTAGTGTGTAGTAGTGTGTGTGTAGAGTGTGTAGTAGTGTGTAGTAGTGTGTGTAGAGTGTGTGTAGTAGTAGTGTGTGTAGTAGTGTGTGTAGTAGTGTGTGTAGTAGTGTGTGTAGTAGTGTGTGTAGTAGTGTGTAGTAGTGTGTGTGTAGTGTGTGTAGTAGTGTGTGTAGTAGTGTGTAGTAGTGTGTAGTAGTGTGTAGTAGTGTGTAGTAGTGTGTAGTAGTAGTGTGTGTAGTAGTGTGTGTAGTAGTGTGTAGTAGTAGTGTGTGTGTAGTAGTGTGTAGTAGTGTGTAGTAGTGTGTAGTAGTGTGTGTAGTAGTGTGTGTAGTAGTGTGTGTAGTAGTAGTGTGTAGTAGTGTGTAGTAGTGTGTAGTAGTGTGTAGTAGTGTGTAGTAGTGTGTGTAGTAGTGTGTAGTAGTAGTGTGTGTAGTAGTGTGTAGTAGTGTGTAGTAGTGTGTGTAGTAGTGTGTAGTAGTAGTGTGTGTGTAGTAGTGTGTAGTAGTGTGTAGTAGTGTGTAGTAGTGTGTAGTAGTGTGTGTAGTAGTGTGTAGTAGTAGTAGTAGTGTGTAGTAGTGTGTAGTAGTGTGTGTAGTAGTGTGTAGTAGTGTGTAGTAGTGTGTAGTAGTGTGTAGTAGTGTGTGTAGTAGTAGTGTGTGTAGTAGTAGTGTGTAGTAGTAGTAGTGTGTAGTAGTGTGTGTAGTAGTGTGTAGTAGTGTGTAGTAGTGTGTGTAGTAGTAGTGTGTAGTAGTGTGTAGTAGTGTGTAGTAGTAGTGTGTAGTAGTGTGTAGTAGTGTGTAGTAGTGTGTGTAGTAGTAGTGTGTAGTAGTGTGTAGTAGTAGTGTGTAGTAGTGTGTAGTAGTGTGTAGTAGTGTGTGTAGTAGTAGTAGTGTGTGTAGTAGTAGTGTGTGTAGTAGTGTGTAGTAGTGTGTAGTAGTGTGTGTAGTAGTGTGTAGTAGTGTGTAGTAGTGTGTGTAGTAGTGTGTAGTAGTGTGTAGTAGTGTGTAGTAGTGTGTGTAGAGTGTGTGTAGTAGTGTGTGTAGTAGTAGTAGTAGTGTGTGTAGTAGTGTGTGTAGTAGTGTGTAGTAGTGTGTAGTAGTGTGTGTGTAGTAGTGTGTGTAAATGGTAAATAGACTGCACTTATATAGCACCTTTTTTGCTGCTCCAAAGCACTTTACAACGGCCTCTCATTCACCCATTCACACACACATTCACACACCAATGGTGGCAAGCTGCCAATGCAAGGCGCCGGCCGGCCCGCTCACTGGGAGCAATTTGAGTGTGGTACTCTACCTTGCGTCCTAGGGTCTGAGAAAGGCGCTATATAAATCTAAGATATTATTATTATTATTATTATTACCTTGACGTCCCAGTTCTTGTTGAGATAGTAGATGCAGGTGATGCAGCGCCCGTCTCCGTTAGGGTTGTCCACGTGACGGATGTACCCCGCCCCGTTACCCGGGTAACAGGCCACCATCGCCTGAGAGAGAAGACACACGTGTGTCAGGGTTCCCACACCTTCTGAAACATCACATTCAACCACCTTTAAAGGACTTTCAAGACTCAATTCCCTCAAATTCAAGGACCCAACACGGCGTAGTTTGAGCCAGATCTAGATGAGAATTTAATCCTAATCATTCAAACGTTTATTTGTAGCACTATACAACACTATTTCATTTGTGCAAATCTCAAAAGTGCATTCCTCAGGACTATTGAGATTGCCGTCATTGTGCCTACCTGGTGGCACAAACTCAATCGAGCCCAGCTAGGTATATTGGAACGGTTTCATACTATTTAACCCCCCCAAGTGAGCTTGGCTAACAGTGTCAGGTCTCAGTGGTGGACGGCCTGAGGTCCTCCCGTCACAGTGCAGTACACACTGTGTGGCCGGGCAGCGAGACAGGCCAGGCCATGCCTCTACCCTGACACGGCGCTAGTACAGTGGTGGCCAACCCACGGCTCGCAAGCCGCATGTGGCTCTTTGCCTGTCTGTGTGTGCGGCTCTTTAATCCATTCATTCAAAAGTGTGTGGCTCGCTCTCTGTGTCTCAATAGGCGTCGTTTTGGTATGGCAATTCATGGCACATATCTGACTTAAACAAAAAAAACAACCCCTGAACATTATGATACATAGATGGTTCCAGGTTCCAGCAAAAAAAATATCGCCTCAGCAAAAAACACGGAACACCCAAATGAAAAGCGTCACAACTGCCTCTTGGCTTGGTTCTTCAGCCCCGGCCGAGGACGCCGAGCATTGGAACACTGGAACGGCCTCAGGCTATTGTTTTAGAGAGCGCTGCCCTGGAGACAAGTTCACAGATAGAGTCTCTCACCAGGGGAACAATGGCCCCGCCGCCGGGACTTCCCTTCTAGAACGTTCTATGGGCCTAATAGCCCTGCAGAGGCACCGGTGCTCTGGTGGATGTGTGTGTGTGTGTGTGTGTGTGTGTGTGTGTGTGTGTGTGTGTGTGTCACAGAGAGTTCCCCCACTTCACATGCCTGCCCCGCACGCAACAGCAGGAAAGGAGAGGTCGCCTTCACACTGACACCGCACGCATGATCACACACACACACACACACACACACACACACACACACAGAGACACAGACACAGACACAGACACAGACACAGACACAGACACAGACACAGACACAGACACAGACACACACACACACACACACACACACACACACACACATTGACTCTGTACTATGTGATTTTACTCTACTTAGACTGTGGGACTGGGCAGCGTCACTCAGCTGTTGACATTGTTTCATATGCAGAACAGACAGAACAGACAGAACAGAACCACAGGGGGTCAGAACAGACAGAACAGACAGAACAGACAGAACCAGGAGGGTGTGCAGTATTGTGGAGAGGGTTGATTGAGGAAGTTTTAGGAGGAGGATTGTCCCTAAAGCGAGAGCTCCACTCTGGTGATCGAGCTGCACGTTTTGGTCACCTGGTGTCACCTCGAACTGTGTCTGCTCCGACAAGCACAAACTTTGCACCACTAGAGGTGATAATTAGGGATGCACCGAAAGTTCGGCCGAAAATAGTAAGCGTTGTTGAAAATCAATGACACATCGCTAGTCAACACAGCTTTTTTTGTGGGCCTGCTCCACCTGCCCTTTTTTTATCAAGAGTCATGAGAGCTAGGCCTACTGTACTTTCACAAGACTGGACTTTTGGAATTGTGTGTATGTCTGTGTACGTGTGTGTATGTGTGTGTGTACGTGTGTGTGTGTGTGTGTGTGTGTGTGTGTACGTGTGTGTGTGTCTGTGTGTGTGTGTGTATGTCTGAGTATGTGTGTGTGTGTGTGTGTGTGTGTGTGTGTGTGTGTCTGTATACGTGTGTGTGTGTGTGTGTGTGTGTGTGTGTGTCTGTGTCTGTGTGTGTGTGTGTGTGTGTGCGTGCGCGTGTGCCTAGGCTGCAGTCAGTCGAGGCTCAGGAGAGGTCACGTCAAGACAGTGTGAAGTCCAGACTGCGGCTTCTAGGAAGTGTGATGTCATCAGCCCACTGTGATGTCATCAGCCCACTGTGATGTCATCAGCCCACTGGGGATCGGGAGGAGGAGTGGGAATGGCGGGATGATAGAATGGCTTCTTCTTCTTCTGTCTTCATGTGGAGAGAGACTGTGGCTGACCTCTGACCTCTCTGACTGGGATTCAGATCCCCAAAGCTTTTCTTTTCACGCCGCTGGGTTGCCTAGCGATACAGTCGGAGACCACGGAGGAATGCCGGGGACCGTTCGTACGCCGTCGACTAAAAAGCCATTGAATCCGTCTGTCAGAGAGAGTTTTATTGGCCGTCGACCTACAGGCGCGTCCTCAACTAACCCCCCCCCCCCCAGCCTCCTCAACTAACCCCCCCCCCCCCCCCCCGCCTAGCCTCACACAACGAGAACATGAAAAGGAATCCTAGGCTAGAAACTTACCAAGATACACAGGATTTTAGACCTATCCACGACACCATATGATAGCTTTTTGTCATCCTCGAGGTGATGAAATTAGGGATTTCACTGCCATACAGACAAAAAAGGTGGTTCCAACTTGATTAATTTCCGCGTAAAATAGATGTGGTCGGACTGATTTCCTTGCAGGATCTCCTTTTTAAGACCTAACACCTCATTTTAAGACCGAATAACTGACATTTTAGACCTTTTACGGCCTTATAAATTGGATTACTGGATTTTAGACTTTAATGCTTTTTAAGACCAGCGCGGGAACCCTGGATAGATAACTGAAGAAATCAGTTGCGGGAAAAAAAACCTACACAGCATTTTTCGCTTAGTACATAAGTGGTCTAAGGAGGAGGTTTGTAACTGTCGCAGTGTTGTTGACCCATAATTACCCGCGATTAACATGCGCCGTGCCATACCGGAGACAGCACAGCCCTAGCCCGGAGCGAAAACACAAACTCACCAACATACGCAGGAATGTGAGAGAAAGTCAGCTACTATGACACACAGTAGACGGACAGAGAGATGGTCTAGAGAGAGTTACACTGTCGTTTTGAAACTGGTCTAGCTAGTCAACAAGAGACGGGAGAGGGAACCGAAGAGGTGGTCGGAAAAACAGAGATCGGACAAGCCGCTGCGATCGCTCTGGAGATCCAAGACGACGACGTCGAACTCGACCAGGATGAGCGATTCTTCAGCAACGGTGCAAATGGTGAAATTAGTTTCACATCATCGTGAACCGATTCAGACCGTGGCCATGCAGTCAGAACTTCTACACAGCCCAGACCAGTCTGTCAGACAGAAACAATCAGCCAGCCCAGACTGGTCTGTCAGACAGAAACAGATAAAAGCAACGACACAAGAACGAGTCGACACGTCGCCATCCTATCTCTCTCTTCCCTCCTTCTTCTTCTCTCTCAATCTCACTGATCAATCTCTGTGCCCTCTTTTGCCAGTTGATTGGACGCCCACAACCAACTGCCACCAGCATTAATGCCCCAATTACACCGAGATCTGCTGCCACGGTAACGGTCAGGAAGAACGGGCTGTTCTGGAAAAAAAAGAACAAAAATAAATGCTGCCCCTGAAACACCAGGCCGATAAGAGGGCATGGGGGAGGCAGGGGGGAGAGATAAGGCTGAACAAATACAGGGCGCTCTCTCGCTGAGGGGGGAGGGAAGGAGGGACGTGTGGAGCCTGGGTATGTGAGGGTATCGTGCTAAGCTAAGGCTAGCACTGAGCTAGGTTGTTGTACAATGAGAGGCAATGCTAGCCTAGCGCTGAGCTAGACTGTGGTCCATATGCAATGCTAGCCTAGCACTGAGCTATCAGCTCTATCAGCCTGTCAACTGCCATAAATATTGACGTATTTTACAGTGGCTTCAATAGTGCAAAAACATCCTGTGCAGAGTATCCTTGATAGCAGCCAGGTGAACTGAGGTGACCTGTGTGTCTGTGTGTGTGTGTGTGTGTGTGTGTGTGTGTGTGTGTCAGAGTGAGTCAGCAGAGCCGGGGGGGTGGGGGGAGGGGGACTGACCACGGCTCAGATCGATAGAGGATTCAGGGGCAGAGTACAGAGTCTCTCACAACACGCTCTCTCCTCTCACCTCAGCACACCTTCACGACTAGTCTGTCTTCTCTTTATTTTCTATTTGTTTTGTTTTGTTTACTCTTGTACTTGTTTTCGCCCTCACTATGTGTGACTACGTCGATCGCCCCAGACAGATTCCAGTCCATAAGGTTTTTATCATTTAGGCTATGTCACAATGGCCACTGCCCCCCCCGCCCCACCAAACAAAGCAAAAACAAAACAAAAAATCGTCCTTCTTCTAGCACGACGACTGCCCCAGGCCTGAGCATAAATGACTTTTTTTTCCTGCTATGACTGGTGGATGGATGATTCACACACGGAGAGAGGAAGAGAGAAAAAAGCCTGATGAGTCATGATGATGATGATGGTTCCAATATAACCTTGCTTTTCCTCTGCTGCAATAATAGAGGGTGTACTTATTACAGTAAAGTGTCTGTGGGGGTGTCGAGTGTGTGTGTGTGAGTGTGTGTGTGTGTGTGTGTGTGTGTGTGCGTGTGTGTGTGTGTGTGTGTGTGAAAGAGAGAGACAGAGAGAGTCAAACCTGATCAGCTTTAATGCGTCAGGTCTGCTGATGGCCCCAATGAAGCATGAGTCACAATAACCACAGGGCTGAGTGTGTGTGTGTGTGTGTGTGTGTCTGCGTGTGTGTGTGTGCGTGTGCGTGTGTGTGTGTACGTGTGTGTGTGTGGGAATGAGAGTCATTTTAAAGGCATGA
>NC_137684.1:29790525-29808025 GCF_963989245.1 Nansenia antarctica | reverse complement strand
TTCAGGCCTCCCTCATCCTCCCATCTCCCCCCCTCGCGCCCCCCTCCCCCCCCCTTCTATGCATAATGTATTGTATGTAGGCTATGTATGAATGTTATGGAAGTGTATTGTCTGTATGTACGGCGGATAAAAACATTTTGAAAGTATGGTATGAGGACCCCGAGAAGAATAGCTACTGCATATTTGCTGTATCTAATGGTGGATCCAAATAAACAAATAAACAAACAAACAAACAACCAAACCCCCCCCGCCCCCCAACAAACACACAACCGCTCTCCTCCCCCCTCTTCAGGCTCCCCCTCATTCCTCCACCCTATCCCCCTCCCCCTCCCCCCTCCCTCCTCACCTTGGTGCGCCCGTTGATGACGCAGTCCCCCAGCTGCCCGCCGGCGGCGCTGTGCATGACCGACTCGTCCACGTGCGCCATGAGGGCGCCGATCCCCTCGCAGCCCGCCTCGCGGCCCTCCACCCAGGCGATCTGGTCCCCGCGGATGGTCCGCGAGGGCACGCTCCTCTTCTGGCTCACCAGCTGACCGCCGCAGAACCTCTGGCCGCTACGGGCCAGCGCCTCCACCTCCTCCAGCACGCGCTGGCCCAGCCGCGGACCCAGGAAGCTGTCCTTCACGCAGATGCCGTAGTACTTCATGCAGGGCACGATGTACCGCTGGGCGATGGCCTCCGCCGACCAGCCGGACGCCGGTAGCGCCGAAGAAGACGCCGTGACGCCTTTGGCGGCGTTGGTGGCGTTGGCCGCGTCCCCCCCCACTGTGGAGGGAGCTAGCCGCGCCACCTTGTGTCCGTTGTGGGGGTGGAGGAGGTGCTTGCTGTGGGGGTTAGGGTTAAGGTCGGCGGAGGAGGAGGAGGAGGGGGGGTTAGGGTTAGGGTGTTGCTGTGGGGCGGCGGTGCGGTGATCGTGGTTGCTCTGGCGACCGTCGTTGCCGTTGGCAGCGAGCGGCGCGACCGCCCCCCTGGCCGTTTCGGACGCCGGCTCCTCCGGCCCTCTGCGGAGGTCGAGGTCGAGGTCGTCCAACGGCGCCACCACCCGTCTCTTCTTGAAGTCGCTCGCTAGCAACGACGACTCCGCCCGTCCATAGACCGCGCCACCGCCCGCAGATCCTAACCCAGAGTCCGCTGAACCCCCGACGAACCCGTTTAGGGGCGTCCCTAGTAACAACCCCGTGTCCCGGTTCTCCCCACCCCCTCCTCCTCCTCCTCTCCGCTTCAGAGGAGGATGCGACAGGAGGAGCTGTCGAACCCGCAGGTCGCCGTTGGCGTTGGCTCTCCTCTGCAGGAAGGGACATGTCTCCTGAACCTGAACGGTTCCCCTGTCAACCCCGTTCTCTGTGAGGGGGAGGTGGTGGGGTCGGCCGTTCGGTGTCTCAAGTTCAACTGCCAAATCTCTCAACTGCGGGGGGTAGTAATAGTTGGGTGGGTTTGTCTGACTCTGCGCCAAACCGCTGATACTGCTACTCCCCCCCTCAACAGTGGCGGACGGAGACACCGTGATACCGTTATACAGCCCGGTGATGTCTGATGGTTTCTGTAACACTGCGGTCCCAGGGGGGACGGAAGGAGGCGCCATGCAGTACCCGTTAAGTCCCATGGTGTTGGTGTTGTTGTGGTTGTGGTTGCTGGTCTGAAAAGGGTGCTGCTGCTCAGCCGCTCCCAGGTGAGGGTAGTAGTGTGAGGGTCCTCCGTTTACCGAAGGAGCGGCAGCAGTAATACCATCGGGTCCGTGTTGGGAAGCGCCTGGGTGGTTGAAGAGGTCCTGGTGGGAAGCAGCGCCTGGGTGGTTGAAGAGGTCCTGGTTGTTGAAGAGGTCCTGGTTGTTGAAGAGGTCCTGGTTGTTGAAGAGGTCCTGGTGTTCCCAGCTCTCCATTTCATCTCGTCTGGCGCTGCTGGACCTGGACGCGCACGTAGACCACGTCCTCTCGTCCTCATGTTCTCATTCTGGAGAAAGGAGGCTTGACATCAGTGCTTTTCAGCCATAACCACGCCAGGTTCCTTAGCAATCAAAGCTGAAACAGACAAAAATAAACACAGTTAGCTAGCTGTGTACACGGTATCAACAACACAACTTATAAGAACAGCATAATGTGCTATGCGATTGTTTTAGAAAGTTAGAGATACAATATCATATCGAGAGAGACTAACTTGGCTCCGTTTTCTTTTTTTTACGTGGTTTTACTTTCGTTCATGATGTCTGCGGGGTGGTGCGCGTTTGTCTTCTATTCGTTGAGATGATCCATAGAAGAAATAATATCCTAAAATAAATATAAATATCCTAGGACAAATAAAGTCGCTTTGAGAGCATTCATAATCATAACGGAATGTGAATGATCATGAAACCACCACCATCAGTCTATAATAAACACAGTATATTTCATAATCATATCTGGAAAACTGCCTGATCGATATTATAATAGAATCTCTATTCCTTCTGACCGGAACGCGGGCGGTCATAGTTTAGGCTGCTGTCATAACATACGGCTTCTATTGTGAAAACACACGTGTCTGTAGTGTTCCCGTGACATCAACAACAGTCTACCAGTCTAATATATGTTTATATATTATAACATAGCGCACAATCACAATGATATGAAAAGACAAAGTCTGGATCTGTCACGGGGAGTGTTGCTCACCTATCTGTCTGTGTACGTGACCGCCGGGGGATCTGCATTATTCTGCATTATTTCCGGGATTGTTCCATTGTCTCTGTCGGTAATAAAAACATTTATAATATCCAGATGAGGCAGACCGATGTCGCTCGTTCAATCTTTAAATAGACGTCAGTGACCGGGAGGGAGATCCCCCCCCACCAAAAGAGTCCGCTGCGTTTTAGCCCCGAATCTCTCTCTCTCTCTCTCTCTCTCTCTCTCTCTCTCTCTCTCTCTCTCTCTCTCTCTCTCTCTCTCTCTCTCTCTCTGTGTGTCCCTCCTCTCTCTCTCTCTCTCTCTCTCTCTCTCTCTCTCTCTCTCTCTCTCTCTCTCTCTCTCTCTCTCTCTCTCTCTGTGTGTCCCTCCTCTCTCTCTCTCTCTCTCTCTCTCTCTCTCTCTCTGTCTCTCTCTCTCTCTCTGTCCCTCCCTCTCTGTCTCTCTCTCTCTCTCTCCCTCCCTCCCTGTCAGTTACACGTGTCGTCGTGCACATAAACAAGTCATGTGACTTCCAAAATACTACACCCAATACTTTCCCATCCAAATTCCTTGAGGTGCTCTCTCTCTCTCTCTCTCTCTCTCTCTCTCTCTCTCTCTCTCTCTCTCTCTCTCTCTCTCTCTCTCTCTCTCTCTCTCTCTGTCTCTGTGTCTCTCTCTCTGTCTCTCTCTCTGTACGCCTCTCTGTCTCTCTCTCTGCCTCTCTCTCTCTGTCTGTCTCTCTCTCTCTCTCTCTCTCTCTCTCTCTCTCTCTCTCTCTCTCTGTCAGTTACACGTGTCGTGCACATAAACAAGTCATGTGACTTCCCAAATACTACACCCCATCCAAATTCTGTGAGGTGCTCTAGTCATGGTTGATATGTGGTTTTTATTGGAGGAAACACAGGAGAAACCATTCCTCTGTGATCCATCCAGTGTGGTTGCTTTGACAGAAGTCAAGTTTGACAGAAGTCAAGTCAAGAAGTCAAGTTTGACAGAAGTACTGTACTTGGCAACAATGTGTCACATTCCGGTTTAAGAGTGTTCAGTCCAAAATACTGTCATTGGCCTCTATGGATAAACTAAAAAGAGGATATTGCATTGGAGGATGTTCATATTTAGAACTAGGCCTAAAGTGTTGAGAATGACTGTCTGTAGTAGGCTATCATCATGTGATTCGAATAGAAAGTCAAGTTGGCTGACAAAATGTCTTGTGATAGGGTCTGGTGAAAAAGGCCGCAAATAGCGAAAATAGCGATAGGGGCGGCTGTGCCGCCGTCTAATGATCGCAAGGTAGGCAGATCGGCGGTTCGAGCCCCGGCCCCGGTGTCCTTGGGCAAGACACTGAACCCCAAATTGCTCCCAGTGAGCGGGCCGGCGCCTTGCATGGCAGCTTGCCACCATTGGTGTGTGAATGTGTGTGTGAATGGGTGAATGAGAGGCCGTTGTAAAGCTCTTTGGATAAAGGCACTATAATTCAGTCTATATAAGTCAGTCTGTATAAGTCAGTCCATTCATGTTTTTCCCATGTGCACTGTGGTATCCCTAAAGTGTGGCTTTGCAGGAGGAAGTGAGACAGTGAGACCCAGAAGGGCCAGAGGATTAGTCCACCACACTGTGGGATTAGCAGACAGGGAGGTGGTCTGTCACATCAGCGCACGCCACGCTCCTCTGCCCTCCCCACCCAGGGGAAATGTGAGTGGACAGCAGTCGTGTGGAGCGGCTGGGTAGATAGACACACACAGGCATGTGTGTTATGTGTGTTATGTGTGTTATGCAAGGGCGTCGGTTTGCATATGGACGGTTTACATAGGGACATGTCCCTACCAATATTTGAGCGAACTCATTCGCATTATCTTTGGAGCGATGTATAATAATAAAGTCATTATTAGATCATTCCGATGTTGTGCCCCTACCAAAGTTGAGACCAAACCTACGCCCTTGGTGTTATGCACACATGCACATGCTCACACGCACACACACACAATCTTTTATTTCACTCACTAACACATTCATAAGACAGATAACACCCAAGCATAGAGGACAAACTGGCATGTAAGACACAATCACCAAATGACACAATCATGACAACCTACAAATCAGTCAGCTGACAACATGGACCAGTAGAACAATGTATGCATTGGAGTCAATTATCATAACTTGTTTTTGAGAGAGAGAGAGGGTGTGTGTGTGTGTGTGTGTGTGTGTGTGTGTGTGTGTGTGCGTGCAGTTGTGTGTGTGTGTGTGTGTGTGTGTGTGTATGTGCTGTGTACATCAAGACGGTAGTCTTGGGACTGATTGTGCCTGGTACACACATAAAGATAATCTGCCCGATTTTGGCCTGATTTCCCCCCTTCCGACCAAGGACAGCAAATGCCCGAATATCGGATGGCTCTAAAGGTTATCCTACAAGATTGTCCTGTGGTGTGAGGTGTGTTAAGAGTCCATTTCTCCCGACAGTCTGCTCGGAAAATGGTCGGGGCCGACGATCGTAAATATTAAACATGTTCAAAAGTTCAAAAGATCAAAAGTCTTCTTGTCTGTGGTCAAAACTGACAACTCCCGAGTCCGATTGTGACGTGGAATGGAATGTAGCCAATCAAGAAGCGAGCTGACTGACGCGTCTTCTTCTTTTCGTTCTTCTGCACTTTATTTGCCCTGTCGCACATGGCTGCCTCTACAAGTCAGTCAGGGTACTACTACCCTGATCACGCAAGATTTCTGGCTTGGGGGACGAGACTCCAGTCCAGACTGTCGGAGGACAGATCTTTATGCATGTGGTCGTATATCGGAGCCCACCACACACAATACGACAGCCTGTGCAACTGTAGTGACCTTTGACCTTTGAAGCGACTTTTAGTGACGCACTGTCGCCCATATATGGCCTCCAGTTGTTCTATGGGACGGAGCCGCATTAAGTGAATTAATTAAATGTTGACAATTTGCCCCAAAAATGCTAATTACCCTATAAGGGATCTCGATAAGGGAGGTTGTATTAGTAAAAAGAGCTGTCAAAAAGAATATAATCCAGTTTCGAATGGCAGAGACACACAAGACCCAAGTTCAACTGGGTCACTTACTTTGGGACGAGCACACCAAACATCAGCACCTTTTTCACCTCAGGCGGCATGTTAGGATATATCTTTTTCAAAGGTCCTATTGTCCATTCTCTAGCACCAGCTGCTTAAATCATGATGTTAAATATCTTATCAGTTTTCCTGTTTTAATATGCACATTATCAGTATTGTACCCTAAGAACACATACGACTCATTGTAAGCTACTGTCTTGGAACTGTCTGATGACCATGAATCCAGATGTTGTAAGAACCGATAAAAAACTCTCACGTCTAACACAAGACAACACTCCATTCATAGTTCTAGAACATTCTAATAGGCCATCAGCTCTTACATCATAGTGGCCAAAAGGGGAAGAACTCTGTGTCTCTGTTGAGAGCCTCCTGACTGTCTGGCATGGCAACTGCACTGCCCTCAACCACAGAGCGCTACAGAGGGCGGTGCGGACAGCCGAGCGTAGTGGACGTGAGCTTCCCTCCATCCAGGAGATATACAACAAACAGTGTGTCAGCAAAGCCCGGAGGATCATCAAAGATCCCAGTCACCCCAACGCCAACCACAATCTGTTCGACTCGATGCCGTCCAAAAAGAGCCTCTTCCGTGGCCTCAGGGCCAAAACTCAGAGGCTAACCAACAGCTACTTCCCCCACAGCACGCACCATGTATCAGAATCACAATCATTTTTATTCGCATATAAAGGAAATTGACTTTGTGTGGTTGGTGCATGAGACATAAATATACCAACAACAATATAATAAAAAGAACAACAACAATGTAATAAACCAAAATGTATAAGCAACATAGTTTAGAAGACAATGGCAGAAAGGGGCGGTAGGACAATAATTATGTCGGCTGTAAATTAGAGTATGTAAAACTAATATAGATTACATTGTCAGTTGTATGTACGTATGTGTGTGTGTGTTTGTGTGTGTGTGTGTGTGTGACACAATGTTCATGGACTCCTTCCCCTTAAGCATGCAGTCACTTTACTCCATACTACCTCTCAAGAACATGATGACTTCATAGCATTACCAAACAGATTGTGTCAATAGATGATGGAGCCAAATTGGTGTTTAAAGTGGTTCAACAGCTTGTTTTACAGGTTAGAGTCAGTTGGAATGATGACTCATACGGCTCCATTCACTTGCAGGTGATTTCCTAAAAATATTTAGACTATTAGTATTTATAATTATTTAGTATTGTGGTTAGTTCAAAACTTGTCATGACTTAGGGAGAAGTGTTTCTACGCAGTGTTTAAAGAGGATGATAAGTGAATGAATAAATGAATGAATGAATGGTCTTTATTGTCATTCATTCATTCACTTATCATCCTCTTTTAAAAGTCTGGGATGACAACAATAACGTCATTCAGTGCTTTCCATATATTGTCTTCAAAAGATGGTGGATGGCGTATTGGCGTACCATGGCAACAGTCGTAGAGTGTACCCAGAACTTTGCCCACCAACAGTCTTGGCACTTGGCGTTGCTGTAAGTGTTTGAGCCGACCACAGGATAGGTTGGCCAGTGAGGTTAGAGTGGATTAGACCAACAGTCAATGAGGACAGAGCGTATGTGCACGTGCGCGCGCACACACACACACACACACACACACACACACACACACACACACACACACACACACCCTAAAATAAGTCTCCACACTGTATAAAAGGAAGAACAATAGGAACATTCTCACTCGCTCCCCTGTGTAATACAGTACATGTTATATTACTTTAGGTTTAACTCTCTGGATCTATAGCAGGGGTGTCAAACTGGTTTTGGTTGCATGCCACATTGGACCAAAAAAAAAAGACCTTTTCCAAGAACTGATGTTTGTGGTGCTGGTGGAAAGCCAGTGAGAAGTACAGAAAGACTGTGTAAGGTAGGGAGATGAAAGGGATATGGAAAGTTAGATTAACGAGCAGAGGTTGTACATTGTTTCCCTTTTTTAAATGTATCTTTATTGTATTTTATCTTTACCTTTTCTTTTTACTGTTTCCCCCTGCTTTTATATTCATTCTATGCTTGTATATGTTTTTATATGTGTTTTTATATTCACTGTATGTTCTTATTCCTGTTGTAAAGCACTTTGAGCTGCATTTCTTGTATGAAAGGTGCTATATAAATAAAGCTTTACTTAATTACTTACCAAATGCAACGTCACACGTGGCAGAAAAAATAAATGTTGTTCGTAAAACTGCTGTGCAAACCGGAGCTTCATATTACAATACTTGATCTTACAGTAGCCTATAGCCAGCCTACACTCAATGGCTCATGTTACACTGCTTCATATGACAGTGTTAAAGTAGCCTACTCAAACTCTGACCAATGCCTTATTTTCAAGATGGGTTCATTTGTGGGCATCTGAAAGTTGGAACTAAAAATAGAATTAATAGTTCATTATTAACCAATATAATATAAGTCCATTACAAACACTATTTGTTTACAGAATATTACATGTACCTTACCAAGTAGCAACAATAAGTAGCTACGCTTATTTTTTCATGTCCTCCAATCAGGGGGTTTTATTTCTCTTTTTTTCTCTCGCAAGTCACCTGCGGCCCTGATTGGACCAACCTGAAAGGCTGGTTGTCTTGACAACCCTGATCTTCTGAAACGGCCTTGACAACCCTGATCTTCTGAAACTGATCTTCTGTGCCCAATGCATTAGTAAGTAAGTAAGTAAAATGTATTTGTACAGCACCTTTCCCAGACCAAGGGTCACAAAGTGCTTTACATATAGAGAACATAATAAAGAAGAAACATAATAAAACATAATAAAAGAGCGAAAGCCACAGTAGGTTAAAACAGGCAAAACAAGTGAAAATAAGAACAAGTAACAGACAACAGGTGTACAACAACATCAACAGGACACAGAGAGACAGGCCCTAGGGGCTTTCCTAAAGCCTGTCTATACAAGACAGTCTTTAGCTGTTTTTAAAAGCCGAGCCAGCTGATCTAAGATCCAAGGACATTGCTGTGCCACGCTTAAGCAGTTACGGTTAATAAGGCAGGGAAAGATTAGAGATAATTATAAAAGTAAGAGGGTTTAAAACAATTCAGTCCATGTTCTGTTTTGCACCAACAATCACCAGAACTATGGGAAGTTCATTGGCCTATACCTATCTTTTTGCAGAATACATATTTCTATCGGTTCTGTTGTATTGTGGCTCGGTAGCAAGTGAACTTGCTTCTGCTTGTTGAAAGTTATGTAGAATTGCATGCAATGTGCTTACAGAAGATCACATTTTCTAAAGTTAACTTTCCCACTGTTTTAGTACTCTGTTTTTATTAGAAAATATGAAAGTTATGTAGAAGTGCATGCAATGTGCTTACAGAAGATCACATTTTCTAAAGTGATCTTTCCCACTGTTTTAGTACTCTGTTTTTTCAGAAAATAATGTAGAAATAGCCACCAAGGTCATTCACCCCCCCGCGATTGCAGAACACAACACTGATTGAGTGCAGTTCTGCACGTACACCTTCCTTCCTTCTCTCTCTCTCTCTCTCTCTCTCTCTCTCTCTCTCTCTCTCTCTCTCTCTCTCTCTCTCTCTCTCTCTCTCTCTCTCTCTCTCTGTCTCTCTCTCTCTCTCTCCCTCTCTCTCCCTCTCTCTCTCTGTCTCTCTCTCTCTCTCTCTCCTTCTCCTTCCTCCTATTTCAAAGAGACAACACACTGAGAGGATAACCAAGGGAACTAGATGGACAGAAATAACATGACATTCTGTTGTGACTCACTGCTCATCGACCTCCCTACACCACGTTTCACAATATAATCAATATGTCAACAAACATACTGTGTATTCGCTCAGTTTCTGTTTAACATGTAAACAACAATGATTTTTGTTAACTACCAAAAGGAGGAAAGGGAAGGTTGTTAATCTTCTGGATGCTAAGGTGTGGTTTTCTTTGTCTTTGTTTCTTTTGTGTTACATTGCGGATACTGATGTTTGTTGTTTATTTATTTTGTGTTGTTTCAGTATTAAGAATGGAAAATTATGTTTATTTATTTATTTTGTGTTATTTCAATGTTAAGAATGAAAAATTATTAGCACTGTTGATACTGTAATGTATGTATTAATTAATTGGATTATATAATCTAAGTATTATTGTTCTCAAGATCATAACAAGTATGACTGCTATATACAGATGTATTGACTGCTATATACAGATGTATTGACTGCTATGTACAGATGTAGCTGCTATTGACTGCTATGCTTTCACACAGATGAATGTGTGTCCTGGTTTGTATCCAGGTCATGTTGTGTAAGTATGTATTGTGTACATTGAAGTGCATCCTGCTGGCTTGGCTGGGTGTTCTGGGTGGGTGTAGGGCAGCGCTGGCAGAGACAGAGACATGACACATGCACGACAAATGTAAATGCTCGGGTGGTCATGCCAGACTGATGACTGGTGTAAACATACAGAGTGGTGGTGAGTACCGTGTTTAAAGAGTGAGGAAGAGAGAGAAAAGGGGGCGAAAGAGAGTGGGAGTGAGGGAGAGAGAGGAGGGTAGGAGAGAAAGAGAGGGGGTGAGTGTGAGTGATAGACACAGGGTTCCCGCGCTGGTCTTAAAAAGCCTTAACGTCTAAAATCCAGCAATCCAATTTATAAGGCCTAAAAAGGTCCCAGATGTCAGTTATTCGGTCTAAAAATGAGGTGCTAGGTCTTAAAAATGAGATCCTACAAGGAAATCAGTCCGACCACATCTATTTACGCGAAAATGAATCAAGCTGGAACCAAAAAAATGCCAATTCGCTTCCTTTTTTGTCTGTATGGCAGTGAAAAAAACCTAATTTCATCACCTCGAGGATGACAAAAAGCTATCATGGTGTCAAGGATAGGTCTAAATTGATATTCAAAGAGGTCTAAAAAAGGGTCTAAAAAGGTCTTAAATTTGCCTTGTTGAAACTTGTAGGAACCCTGTAGACAGAGAGAGAGAGAGGGGGAAGAGGAAGGGGTGAGTGAGAGCAAGGGAGTTTTCAGGATCGAGTGCTGTCTGCCTTACTTAAAATAGCCTTGTGGGACATACAGTTTAAAGGACTATCATATGTGACACGTTCTAGTGTTTTGGTCCACATGTCGGCAGACGATTTAATGTTCGTATTTGTCTTTCGAAAAATGTGAATACATTTCTGCGTTGTTGAAAGCACGGCTTGTTTTGTGAGCCTGCTAACAATGTCAAGTTGTGTTGTAGTTAACTGGGTAGCAGTGGGAATTACTCACTGAATCCATTGCGTTGCAGTATTTTGGCTTGACTAACAAGTTTGAAATGTATTTCTGAGTTTTCAAATAAAAGTCCGGACATTTTGATTGGTTGCCGACAAAAAAACACTAGAATGTGTCACATATGTAGGCAGTGGAGATAGACACACTGCTCTGACCTCTTTAGAATTGACCGAAGAGTAAAATATGGTGTCGAAATGAACACTTGCACATTAGGAGATACTAATGGTAAATGGACGGCACTTATGTAGCGCCTTTTTTGCTGCTCCAAAGCGCTTGACAACGCTTTCAAAAATGTTACGTCAGTGAGAGAGAGAAGGTCAGAGGTCAGTGCAACAAAGTGGTTGAATCACTCCCCTCTGGCAGGAGGCAGCGGTCCATCAGGACCAAAACCTCTCGCCACAAAAACAGTTTCTTTCCCTCTGCAGTCAGCCTCACCAACAAGGCCCGGGACCCCCACTGACACAGCCTCTTACCCCGCCCCCATAGACACTATATATTGTAAATATTCATTCATATTTATATCTTACTTATTTTATATCTATGCTTCTCGACGTTTTCTGCACTACTTGCTTTTTAATTCTTCTTCTTCTTCTTCTTATGTTGTCTGTATGCACCAACAACCACAGCAAATTCCTTGTATGTGAAAACTACTTGGCGAATAAAGTCATTCTGATTCTGATTCTGATTCTGAAAAGCGAGGGGAACTCGAAAAGGAGGGGTAGGGGTAAAAATAAGAAACAGGAAAGTCTTCCAGCACTGAGAAATGCGGCTACTGCCAAGCAGTCCAGTAGGAGGTAACCAACGAGCCACACACACAGAAGTCACACACGCCCAGAGACATCCAGAATATTTTGGAAAAGCCAATTCAAGCAGAAGGGCAGGGCCTTGGCAGGTGCAAGCACTATCACAGCCTGCTCATGCTTCATAAGGAGTGATTCAGCATGGTTATTTAGTGACATTTTCAAGGGGGAAAAGCTCCATGTTACACCTTTAATGATTTGCTAAAAAAAACATTTACAAATAGTTTCTCAGGACTCTAACTGTAGAGTAGCCCTTGGATCTTAGATCAGCTGGCTCGGTCGAGGCTTTTAAAGACAGGCTTGTATAGACAGGCTTTTGGATAGCCCCTAGGGCCTGTCTTTCTGCGTCCTGTTGATGTTGTTGTACACCTGTTGTCTGTTACTTGTTTTTATTTTCACTTGTTTGCTGAAAACCTGCTGTGGCTTTCACTCTTATATTATGTTTTATTGTGTTTCTTCCTTGTTATGTAAAGCACTTTGTGACCCTTGGTCTGGGAAAGGTGCTGTATAAATACATTTTACTTACTTACTTTTACTTACTAGCCTACAATGTCAACATTCCATGAAGTTATAAAGACAAGAGAATGTTCCTCTTACTTCTAATTGGTTCCACACAGGGTACAGCCTGCAGCCACCGCCGTGCGGGCTGGTCAGAGAGCGTTACCGTTCACATCAACCACACGTCTTCATTGGCGGCCCGCGGCCGTCGTTTTATAGCCTACGAGTTTGTCTCCAGCAAATGTCTTTGTCACATGACCTTGAAACTAGAGCAGGATTTGTGTCCTTTTGTCAAGGACGTATCGCCAGGAAAACACGCTGGACCTTTATAGTATAACTCCCTGTCTTATTTATGGGTTTTTCAGTTTTACAACACAAACATATCAACAAAAAACTGAACAAAACAAACAACCAAACAAAAAAAAAGCAAACAAATAATGATAAAAGAAGAACACTTACAACAACAATAAAAACAATATATATCATAAAAAACAACTCCCTGTCTTTAATGTAAGTAAGTAAGTAAGTAAGTAAAGCTTTATTTATATAGCACCTTTCATACAAGAAATGCAGCTCAAAGTACTTTACAACAGGAATAAGAACATAAAGTGAATATAAAAACATATATAAAAACATATACAAGCATAGCATAATATAAAAGCAGGGGAAAACAGTAAAGAGAAAAGGTAAAGATAAAATACAATACAAATACATGTAAAAAAGGGGAAACAATGTACAACCTCTGCCTTAACGCTTAGTATGTTATGGTAGCACTAGCAAAAGAGTCAAGTGTGGCAGAACCCCAGAACAGACGGACACAAGAGGCAAACTAACAATAAAAGGATTTATTAAAATGATGGACAAAAGAATAAACCTACTCTAACGGGGCCTAAGTGGGGGGAATGTGTGGATGCCAGAGAACTGGATAATGTAAATGAGGTGTGAGTGGGACTGTACTCTATGTGTCTGGGTGTGAGTGTCTAGCGTGCAAAACTAGTGTGGTGTAGATATGTAGATGAGTGAAGTGTTGAAATATGTACGTGTACTAACCAGTCCAGAGCAGAGAGGGGGAATAGTCGGCAGGCAGGCAGACGGGGGGGGTTAGGCAGGAGGAGTAGGCGGCAGGCAGGCAGGGGGTTAGGCAGGAGGAGTAGGCGGCAGGCAGGCAGGGGCATAGGCAGGAGGGGTGGTCGTTAGGCAGGCAGGGACATAGGCAGGAGACGTAGTCGATAGGCAGACAGGGGGTCTAGGCAGGGGGAGGCAGGTTCCTTCGGGGAGCGAGGAACAACAAAGAAAACAACTAAGGTTAGCAAAATAACAAACAAACAAAACTCTGAAGTGAAACTACTTGAACGAGAATAGACAACAGGGAGAGCCAAACAACTAACCACATGGGTCAAAATAATCAAGCGTCGGAGGAAGGTTTCTGGGGCTTCTTATAGGGCTGCCTCCTCCTGAGTTGATAGCTGGACCCAGCTGTCTCCACTTGAGCCTGATGAGGCTCAACGAGCGCCAACGAGGCAGGAGGGGGCGGAGCCGATGAGGGATTCACAACAGTACCCCCCCCCCTTAGGGGAGGCACCTGACGACCGTCCTGGAGCGTCCGGGTGGGCCTGATAGAAATCCTCCAGGAGTGTGGGGTCGGCGAGGTAGGACGGGGGCACCCAGCTCCGGTCTTCGGGGCCGTAACCCACCCAGTCCACCAGATACTGGAACCCCCGTCCCCTACGGCGGACAGCCAGTAGGCGGTCAACCGTCCACACCTGGTCGCCATCCTTCAGGACCCGGGGAGGTGGGGGGGCTGGAACGGGGGGGGACAGGGGGCTAGTGGAAACAGGCTTGAGGAGGGACACGTGAAATACTGGGTGGACCTTGAGAGCAGGGGGAAGGTTTAATCGAACCGCTGCAGGGTTAATAATCCGGTCAATAGTGTAGGGCCCAACATAACGGGGATTTAGCTTACGGGAGGAGGTCTGGGCGGTCTGGAGGGGCAGGTCCCGGGCCAACAGCCAGACCTTCTGGCCGGGACGATAGGCCGGGGCTGGCACCCTCCGCCGGTCGGCACAGCGACGGGACCGCTCAGTGGCCCGCAGCAGAGCGGTCCGGGTGGTCCTCCAGATGCGCCGACACCGGCGGAGGTGGACCCTGGTGGACGGGACTGCCACCTCCAGCTCCTGTTGGGGAAAGAGAGGAGGTTGATAGCCCAAGGAGCATTCAAAAGGGGACATACCCGTGGCGGAGCTCTCCATGGTGTTGATGGCATACTCCACCCATGGTAGGTACTTGGCCCAGGAGGCGGGGTTGCTGGTGGTGACACAACGCAGGGCTGCCTCCAGGGCCTGGTTGGTCCGCTCGGCCTGTCCGTTGGACTGCGGATGGTATCCAGAGATGAGGCTGACCGAGGCCCCAATTCCCTTACAGAAGGCCTGCCACACCTTGGAGATGAACTGGGGGCCCCGGTCGGACACAATGTTGTGGGGAATGCCGTGAAGCCTCACCACATGGAGCGTGAGGAGGTCAGCAGTCTCGGCCGCGGAGGGGAGCTTGGGAAGGGCGACAAAGTGGACAGCCTTGGAAAACCTGTCCACAATGGTTAGGATGGTGTCCTTACCCTTGGATAAGGGGAGCCCCGTAACGAAGTCTAAAGCGATGTGGGACCAAGGACGACCGGGGATAGGGAGGGGACATAGGAGGCCCGAAGGAGGACGATGGGAGGCCTTACTCCGGGAGCAGATGGTGCAGGCACCCACAAACTCCTTAACGTCCCCCCGGAGTGTGGGCCACCAAAAACGTCGGCTGATAAACTCCGCTGTCCGGTGGGAGCCAGGGTGGCAGGCAAAGTGACTAGAGTGCCCCCACTCTAGCACTTGCGGCCGGACAGTGGAGGGAACAAAAAGTCTGTGCCGGGGTCCGGTACCTGGGTCCGGCTCGGCACGCTGGGCCTGTCTGACCACCGACTCGATGGCCCAGGTGACGACACCTACCACCCGGGTAGGGGGGAGGATGGTGTCTTGGGTCACCGGCATATCCGGGGACTCCCCCGGGAACAGCCGGGAGAGGGCGTCCGCCCTGACGTTCTTTGACCCCGGGCGGTAGGTGAGGGTGAAGTCGAATCGGCTGAAGAACAGGGCCCAGCGTGCCTGTCTAGGGTTAAGCCTTTTTGCCGTCCTCATATAGGTCAAGTTCTTGTGGTCAGACCACACAAGGAACGGCAGCTTAGCCCCCTCCAGCCAGTGTCTCCACTCTCCGAGGGCAGCGTGGATGGCCAGCAACTCCTTGTTGCCCACATCGTAGTTCCTCTCGGCAGGGTCAAACCGGCGAGAGTAGTAGGCACACGGGTGGACCTTCTGGTCCTCCTCCGACCGCTGGGTGAGAACGGCCCCGACGCCCGTGTCTGAAGCGTCTACCTCCACGATGAACTGCCTGGCTGGATCCGGGTGGGCCAACACCGGCGCGGTCGTAAAGAGGCCCTTCAGGGTGGAGAAGGCCGCCTCAGCCTCAGGGGTCCAAGAGAACGGGCGAACAGTGGAGGTACAAGCAGTGAGAGGGGCCGCCACCTGGCTAAACCCCTTGATGAACCGCCGGGTAAACCCGGCGAACCCGAGGAAGCGCCGGAGTTGTGTTCGGTCGGTGGGTCGTGGCCACTCTGCCACCGCCTTAATCTTAGCCGGGTCGGCGCGCATTTGCCCTTCCTCCACGACGTTACCCAGGTACGTCACAGAGGAGGAGTGGAAGACGCATTTCTCCGCCTTGACGAAGAGACGATTCTCCAGGAGCCGTTGTAGGACCAGGCGCACGTGTTGGTGGTGTTCCTCCATGGTCGGGGAAAAGATCAGGATATCATCCAGGTAAACAACCACGAAAACATTTATCATGTCCCTCAGCACGTCATTGACCAGCTCCTGGAAGACTCCGGGGGCATTGGACAGGCCAAAGGGCATGACCAGGTACTCGAAGTGACCGAGGTGGGTGTTGAACCCGGTCTTCCACTCGTCCCCCTCCTTGACCCTAACCAGATGGTAGGCGTTGCGGAGGTCAAGTTTAGTGAACACCCGGGCGTGAGTGAGTGGCTCGAAAGTGGAACTCATAAGGGGGAGTGGGTATTTATTCTTAACAGTGATGGTGTTTAAACTACGAAAATCTATACAGGGCCTCAGGCCACCATCCTTCTTCGCCACAAAGAAGAAGCCCGCCGCGAGGGGGGAAGACGATGGTCGAATTACACCCGAGGCTAGGGACTCGGCTATATAATTGCGCATTGCCTCCTTCTCCGGGACCGAGAGGTTGTAGAGACGACCCTTGGGAAGGGCTGCCCCGGGAAGGAGGTTGATGGGGCAATCATACGGCCGGTGAGGAGGAAGTGAAAGGGCGCGGTCCTTACTAAACACCATGGCCAGGTCAAGATACGTAGAGGGGACACCAGTGAGGTCCGGGGGAGAGACTAAGGGCCTGGGACCGCTGGACGGAGAGAGGGCGGAGCGTAGGCAGTTGGCATGACAGGGGATGCTCCAGCCCAAAATCCGTCCAGTGGTCCAGGAGATGTGGGGATCGTGTCTCTCCAACCACGGCCTACCTAATACTAGGGGTGCAGTGGGGGCGTGGAGGACAAGAAAACGTGCCGTCTCGACGTGATTACCGGACATGGTGAGGGTGAGGGATTCAGTGCTATGCGTGATCCTACCTAAGGGCCTCCCATCGATGGCTTGGGGGAACAAGGCATGGTCGAGGGGAACGAGCGGGATGCCGGCCTGACGAGCGAGGGTGATGTCCATCAAGCACTCGTCGGCCCCGGAGTCAATGAGGGCGCCGGCAGAAATGGACTCCTCACCCCAGGAGAGGGTGGCTGGGAACAGCCGGTTGTGGTTCTTGATGGGTTGGGGGATCGAGGCACGGCTCACCAAAAACCCCTCCTTTAGCGAGCCGGGTCTTTTGGCCGCGCCGGGCAGGTTCGGAGGACGTGTCCGGGTCTTCCGCAATACAGGCACAGCCCGCCCCGCATTCTCTGCTCTCTCTCTTCCTGAGAGAGGCGGGACCGGCCGACCTGCATGGGCTCCTCCGCTGACTCAGAGGTGGACGGGGCTGGGGAGAGCATGGGAACCCGAGGGGGCAGGGCCGAGTGGGCGGCCGCAAAACGGGGGAGAGAGGACGTGCGGCTGGGGACCGAGTGAGGGGGCCCCACGGCGCGTTGGCTGCGCTCCTGGCGGCGCTCCCGCAGGCGCTCATCCATTTGTAGGGACAAGGTGACCAGTTCTTGAAGGGAGCCTGGGCGG
>NC_137684.1:29780525-29785525 GCF_963989245.1 Nansenia antarctica | reverse complement strand
ACTCAAGTGTGGCCAATTAAGACACAACACTCCTGATGTTCCTCCACTCGTGAAGGCAGTGTGTCAGATCAGTGTCATTTGTGATGGGCACACAACAAGCCTTTCTGAAGCTTTGGGACTTCCATCTCAATTGTGCTGAAAAAAGATCCGAAACACCAGTGCCTTGAAACACCAGTGCAAATAGCGCCATCTGATGGGCTGCTGCAGAAAGTACAGCAACCATTTAAAAGAAAAGCTCACATGATGTTTGGGAAACTCCACTTATGCAGGAATCTAACCCAAAAGTGTTGTTAGCGCCACGCTCCAGAGGACCACCCTAACCTTAAACCAGCTGCTCATTTAAAATACAATTTATTGATAAATAAAGCATCTTAGGATTGATCAGGGACTCTTGTCTTGTCTTGTTTGCAAGAAAGTCTTGAGATAGTGTTGTAATTACTCAAGTCATTGGGAAACTCCACTTATGAAGAGGGAGTTCATTGGCCGCCTTTGTTATGGCTGAAGTTCTACAACGTCTCAACGTCATAACCAAAGAGCTGCTGCAAAGCCATAAACATAAGAAGGTTACTTTAAAGAGGACAGAGCCGCTGGGTGCCAATACAAAAGGTTCTTTATTTTACACTACAAAATACACATACCCATAAATACCCATACACATGCCTGATACTAATACTAACCTAAACAAACACAGGGCGGCGGAAAAAGACTAATAGTAAGTAAGTAAAGTTTTTTTTATATAGCGCCTTTCCTACATGAAATGCAATTCAAAGCACTTTACAATAGAACATATGCAACCAAAGATTACAAGAAGGGGGGGGAGAGGGGAAACGAGACACAATCTCTACTGTCCTCTACCCTGGATGACCTCTTAGTGATAGAGCTGACATGTGTCAGTCAAATTGAATTCAACATTATTGGCCATGTGCAGTGCACTAGGAACATGACTTGGTATTCTACCATGCTGAACAAGCTACAGTACATACAACAGCAAGACGACAACACAACAATACTCAAGACAGAATATACAGTACCAATATGAGTGAATATTATGAATAAATACTGTACAACTTAGTGCAAGAACATGTTATGTGCAAGGTGCAATGATCAGGAGTTATTGAGGAGGGCTGTGGCTTTGGGGAAGAAACTGTTCAAGTGGCGTGATGTTTTTGACCTGGTGGCCCTGTAGCGCTGTAAATGGCTGTAGCCCCACCGACAGTAGTGTTCTACTAAGGTAACGAATAGATAGATGTGTGTATAAAATATAATATTCATGGTAGATGGACAGTATTTGGAATAGGAAGACAAAGACACATTTATGTGAAATATCTTCTGCGTTCTTTCTCTCTACAGTACAATGTGATTTGGATGACTATACAGAACTTATAAAATCACAATGGTTATGTGTTAACCAAACCTACCACTAGAGGTCGGTATGTTACTGGTATGTGCCTTGGGGGGTGTAGTTATTAGATGTAACGGTTGTGGTGAAAATTCACTTATGTGATTCACTATGTGAACATGGTTGTAGTAATTCTTTACTAACATGTTGTGTGCCTGCATGGTTTGGTCAGTGTATCATTCCCCCACTTTAGAACAGTTTGTTTTGTGACACTGGGGAAACAGTAAGTAAGTATGTGAGTAAGTAACATTTATTTATACAGCACCTTTCCCAGACCAAGGGTCACAAAGTGCTTTACATAACAAGGATGAAACACAATAAAACATAATACAAGAGGAGCGAAAGGCCACAAAGTGGGGCGGCATAGCTCAATATATCATAACAATCGTTCATTTTGTGATACAAGCACCAAATTTGGCAAACAAGTGAAAATAAAAACAAGTAACAGACAACAGGTGTACAACAACATCAACAGGACACAGAAAGACAGGCCCTTGGGGCTATCCTAAAGCCTGTCTATACAAGATAGTCTTGAGATGTACAGGGGGTAGTAGATGTCTCAGGAGGGACACTACAGGGGGGTAGTAGATGTCTCAGGAGGGACAGTACAGGGGGGTAGTAGATGTCTCAGGAGAAACAGTACCGGGGGGTAGTAGATGTCTCAGGAGAAACAGTACAGGGGGGTAGTAGATGTCTCTGGAGGGACAGTACAGGGGGGTAGTAGATGTCTCAGGAGGGACAGTACAGGGGGGTAGTAGATGTCTCAGGAGGGACAGTACAGGGGGTAGTAGATGTCTCAGGAGGGACAGTACAGGGGGGTAGTAGATGTCTCAGGAGGGACAGTACAGGGGGGTAGTAGATGTCTCAGGAGGGACAGTACAGGGGGTAGTAGATGTCTCAGGAGGAAACAGTACAGGGGAGGTAGTAGATGTCTCAGGAGGGACAGTACAGGGGGGTAGTAGATGTCTCAGGAGGGACAGTACTGGGGGGTAGTAGATGTCTCAGGAGGGACAGTACAGGGGGTAGTAGATGTCTCAGGAGGGACACTACAGGGGGGTAGTAGATGTCTCAGGAGGGACAGTACAGGAGGTAGTAGATGTCTCAGGAGGGACAGTACAGGGGGTAGTAGATGTCTCAGGAGGGACAGTACAGGGGGGTAGTAGATGTCTCAGGAGGGACAGTACAGGGGGTAGTAGATGTCTCAGGAGGGACACTACAGGGGGGTAGTAGATGTCTCAGGAGGGACAGTACAGGGGGTAGTAGATGTCTCAGGAGGGACAGTACAGGGGGTAGTAGATATCTCAGGAGGGACCGTAGAGGGGGGTAGTAGATGTCTCAGGAGGGACAGTTCAGGGGGTAGTAGATGTCTCATGAGAAACAGTACAGGGGGGTAGTAGATGTCTCAGGAGGGACAGTAGAGGGGGGTAGTAGATGTCTCAGAAGGGACAGTACAGGACGTAGTAGATGTCTCAGGAGGGACAGTACAGGGGGGTAGTAGATGTCTCAGGAGGGACAGTACAGGGGGGTAGTAGATGTCTCAGGAGGGACAGTACAGGGGGGTAGTAGATGTCTCAGGAGGGACAGTACAGGAGGTAGTAGATGTCTCAGGAGAAACAGTACAGGGGGGTAGTAGATGTCTCAGGAGGGACAGTACAGGGGGTAGTAGATATCTCAGGAGGGACAGTACAGGGGGGTAGTAGATGTCTCAGGAGGGACAGTACAGGGGGGTAGTAGATGTCTCAGGAGGGACAGTACAGGGGGGTAGTAGATGTCTCAGGAGGGACAGTTCAGGTGAACACGGTCAGATGCTGTGAGTGACTCCCTACATTTGTGAAGGGACAGAGAACACAGTTACCAAGCCACAAGCTCCTCTAATGTGTCTGGCCTCCCTGGCGAAGGCCCCGAACAAGGATGTTATTTACCTCTGGCAAGCAGTGACAGCAAGACGGGAAACCGAGACCTCCCACAGGGGGGACGAGAGTAAAGGAAATATTTTAACATCAAATTGGACGCACTCGCGGAAGCTTGTTGTTTGAAGTCGTTTCTGGGCTTTCTTTGTTTCCTCTGCAATTATTAATGGTTCGCTTTGTCACTGCCAATCTCCTGGTTACCCCGTCTGAGGAGAACCAACTGCATCCTCTGTGTGTTTCCCCTTCCCATAGTACTTAGGAGAAAAACGGACGGAGGGAGGGAGAGAGAGAGGGAGAGAGAGAGGGAGAGAGGGAGAGAGAGGCAGAGAGAGAGAGACAGAGAGAGAGGGAGAGAGGGAGAGAGAGAGAGAGGCAGAGAGAGAGAGAGAGACAGAGAGACAGAGAGAGAGAGAGGGAGAGAGACAGAGAGAGAGAGAGAGGCAGAGAGAGAGAGAGAGACAGAGAGACAGAGAGAGAGAGAGGGAGAGAGAGAGGGAGAGAAGGAGAGAGAGAGAGAGGCAGAGAGAGAGAGAGACAGAGAGAGACACAGAGAGACAGAGAGAGAGAGAGAGAGAGAGAGAGAGAGAGAGAGAGAGAGAGAGAGAGAGAGAGAGAGAGAGAGAGAGAGAGAGAGAGAGAGAGAGAGAGAGAGAGAGAGAGAGAGAGAGAGAGAGAGAGAGAGAGAGAGAGAGAGAGAGGGGAGGGGCGTTTTTGAGTAAAAGTTCAGCTTGACTTTAACCGTGGCGTCTGGCCAATGGCCTGCACCGCGGGAAGACAAATTAAGCCGGGACCTTCCCAGCGGTCGTCCTTGGACCGACGTGATCTGATTCTGTTCAACCTCTCATCCCTCTGGCAGGCGGGGGGATAGGACA
Organism: Nansenia antarctica; assembly: GCF_963989245.1. Lineage (NCBI taxonomy): Eukaryota > Metazoa > Chordata > Actinopteri > Argentiniformes > Microstomatidae > Nansenia > Nansenia antarctica. The sequence continues at coordinate 29,781,344 of NC_137684.1, read as the reverse complement.
GGACTCACCAGCTGTCACACTGACAGCCACAGCCACAGATCTCATCGGCCTTCCTGTTAGGTGAGTGAGTGTGTGCAAAGTGAAGCCAGCCCCTGCACCGTGCGTAGCTCTCCCACCGCAAAAAGTTATTTACACTCTTTTGCGGAGAATAGATCAGCATATGTGACCATTATAGGTTTTTATCATGCGGGTTGTCATCGGTGGGACAAGCCGTTTGTTTCATTCGGACCTCAGGAGAGCCATCGTCCAGACAAGAGCGGAAGGACCTCTCTATTTATTGGTAACAGTAGCTAATAACACTGTGAGGCCTGTGTGCTGAGAGAGGAGGGAAGGCTGAAGGAGAGAGACCTGAGAGAAGGCCTGTATGCAGTTCTCAAGTTGTAAAAGAAAATCAGGGGGGATGGTGGATTTTATCATATGGGGACAAGTGTAGCATCCCCACAGCGTCAGCGACTTCAGTGTCAGTGACTTCAGTGTCAGTGACTTGGTGGTAAAAATGTCATTGCATGTGTGCGTGCCCCCTCCCTCGCCCACAGTGTTTTACTCAATATGCGCGAAACTAAATGTTGAAATAGCAGTAATACCACCATGACTTTTAGGTCATGTTCTCACACGAAAATCTGAATCAGGACCTGGAGCAAGTGGATGCGTCGTTTCTAACCGGAGCGAAACCACCCTTTTCAAGCGGAGCATCCGTCGGTTGTTTGCTCCGGGAGCGACTTCGAATGTGCGTTCTCACAGCTCCAAACGACGCAGAGCAAAGCACATTTTATTATTAACTCAGATTCCAAGTGAAGCAAATGTTCTAGTGAGAACACA
>NC_137684.1:29758823-29780325 GCF_963989245.1 Nansenia antarctica | reverse complement strand
AGAGGGGAGAGAGAGGGGAGAGAGCAGACAGACAGACAGACAGACAGACAGACAGACAGACAGACCCCATCCCGACAGGTTGCTGTTCATTAACCATGACGAGGCCTCGCGATCCTCCTATAACGTTGTTGTTGTTGTAACCCTGCCTCACCTCTAAATACACTGAACACATGAGTCCATATCACAGCTGGACGTTCCCAATAATTTGTCCCAGACAAGATTCCTTAAACAGGGAGGGACACGGGAATGAAAAAGAAATAGCGTGAGATTTGAACCCCTGACAATCCCTTTTCGCTGCCAATCAGGATGTTTTTCTTCGCCGAAGAAACTATTTTGGCCTGGCTAAAATACGACTTACAATAAAACCCTTAAAACAATCTGTTTGAGTTTTGAAAGTGTTAATAACATTTTTATAACATCCACACTTGGTGTGAAGTGTGTTGGACTGTACGGTATCTGGGAATACGATGATGGCCTTATCAGATTTAACTGATTTACAGAAAGCTGCCAACACAAAACAAAAGTAACACATCATAACGACCCAATATAATAGTTCATGCCATTTAGCTGATGCGTTTATCCAAAGCGACTTATATTGCAGTATTACATTTTTCAGTATATATGGTCCCAGCGGGAATCAAACCCACAATCTAAGGCAGCAATTGACCATGAGAGGAAGGGGGTTGTGGACTCATTTACCACTGGTACAGGGAAAACCCTGTACAGTGGTAAATGTCTCCATAACCCCCGCCCTCCAATGGTACATTGCTTTCTACAACAGCCACCACATAATATAAAAAATAAACACAGTTGTAACATTAAATTCAGTTATTTATAATCATTAATCATTTCAGAATACATATAATCCTTCCGCCACAGAATACAGTCCCATAAACAAGATCCACCATTGCATTGTAGGTCAGCACAGGTGTTCTTAATCAGATTGATTGGGAGGCGCATTGATACTGGAAATGCGGTCTGAACTGTGGGTTGTTGGGGGTATTTACCACTGTTGCTAGCCAATCAGAATCCAGTATTCAAACATGCTGTTGTAGAAGCACTGTTAGCACCTTGCTCTACCCTCTGAGCCGAAGCCCAGTCTAGGTCGAGCTCAGGGTCACAGGGGGGCTGGAACAGACGATGCGCTGGAGGGGGAAAGCGAGGTAAAGGGGAGGATGTCTGTGGAACTGATTTGGCTCTGTGGTCGAGCGTCTCACCCTGTCTGTCTGTGGTAAAGTGAGAGAAAGAGATGCCTGTTATGTACGACAGTGTCATTGTCTTTGCAGCACTTTACGACGTCACGTTACGTACGTCTGTTAGAGCTTACGACGGTGTGTGTGTGTTGTCAGAATGAATGGCACATGGCAGTAAACGGAGCTCAGTTTGTATACCTGTGTGGATCTACATTTATTAGCACAACACAAACATAATAATGCCCCTCATCCTCTCCTTTCCTTCCCTTGTCTTCTCCTCTCCTCCTCTACCTTTTTGCTCATCCTGCCCGCTCCCCTCCTTGCTTCTCCTCTCCCCTCCGTTCTCCTCCTCTTCTTTCCACCTTTCCCCCTCTAACCCCCCTTCCCATCTCTCCTGTCCTCTCCCCCTCCTACTCTCCCCTCATCCCCTCCCCTCCCCTCCCCTCTCCCCCCCTTCTATCTCATCTCCTGTCCTCTTCCTATCACCTCATTTCCTCTCCTCTCTTCTATCTCCTCCTCTCTCCTATCTTCTCCTCTCCTCCTCTCATTTCCTCTCTGCCCCCCCCCCCCTCCCTCCTGGACCACACAGGGGTTCAGGTCTGTCCCTCCCTGCCTGTCTGTCAATGGAGATAAAAATAACCTGCAGGCAGCGGTAGGGAGGCCCCTCTGAAGACAGTCCAACGATCTTCTCATGTGCCTGTGTGTGTGTGTGTGTGTGTGTGCGTGTGTGTGCGTGTGTGTGTGTGCGCGTGTGTGTGTGTGTGTGTGTGTGTGTGTGTGCGCTCGGGGATGCAGATGCTGCTCTAGTCTAGAACATTCTCCCATGGCTTGGTTTTCTCATTTCTCTGGCTACAAACAAAAAATAGTGATTTATCTTATTTGTGCTGTCGCCTGGGCCAAAAACAGGACGGACGGACAGACGGGGGTACGGTTGGAAGGACAGGCGGAAGGAAGCATGTGTTGATTGCTCAATCGTGGTTTCGCAGGACAGGAGATTTCGACACAGTTTTTTGAGGAACGTTTCGGGTTTGTTGTTTGTTCTTGGCAACCGTGTCGCTAGTAGCAACGGCGAAATCAAAGATTCTTGCGTCAAAGACCCACAAGGCCTCACCTTGTTTACGTGGCGCCCCCGTGCTCACAGACAGACTCCTACAGACGTAGTTTCCTGTTGATGTTGATGTCACTTCCACCTTCCTGAGGACAGCAGAGGGGAAAATGTTTCACCGAGGATGTGTGTGGTTGGTGTTTCCCTGACCATAACCCACCACGACCTGGCCTGGGTTCACTCTGCAATGAAACACAATACAGACAGTCAGAGATTAAACAACAGACAGACGCTGCAGTAGTGGTTTTCCACTGAAGCTTTGTGTGCCAGGTGACTGAGGGATAAGGACGACATGGTCAGGGTGTTCTGGTAGAGCGCTTCATTGTTAGAGAGGCTAGAGAGGCTTCTGGGAAGGCCAGGGAACATTTGGAACTATTTTCCTTTCCTTCCCAGTCGAGCTCTGAATCACCCACCCCGTGTGAGCCGCCGACGGAGGCTGGTGGAGGTAGACATCGGAGGATGGGCTCATTGTAACTCATGGAATGGAATCAGTAATGGTATCAAACATATTGGAATGAGGAATGGTTATACAACAGTTAGTTCCGACCAAGTAATTTGATTGGACAAGAGGCATTCCATGAGTGCCGATATACAGTATAACAGCACTGGGACTTTTAACTATTATGTATCACTCCGCCGCACATGTGTTCTATTGAATGACCGTTAATTAGACGACATTAACGGTCGTTATCTATCAGTGTGTTGGTTTCAAACAAAGATGGATGTATTTCCAAATATAACATTTGAGTTAAATGATGAATTGTCATCAGAAGAGGACATCATATGCCCCGCGGTGGCGCAGCGGTCTAAGCATTAGCCTCTAGTGCAAGCTGCCCACCGGGGACTGGGATCGCATCCCGGTCTCGCCAGACCCGGATATGGCCGGGCTCACAGGGAGCGGCATATTGAGCGGCCGCTCCCAAGGGGGGTATAGGACTATTTCCGGACAGGGATCCGTCGCGCAACACCGCCCCCGTCTGGTGCTGGAGTAACGGTGTCGGGCTCGAGGAGCCAGACAGCTAGTCTGCCTGGCGATCTCCTCTGGAGCTGCCGGCCACGGGGTCGTGCGGCGGATCCTACGCAATAGGCAGGGGATAATTGGATGCTAGGTTGGGTGCAATTGGATACCAAATTGGGTGAAAAAAAAAAAAAAAAAAAAAAAAAAAGAAGAGGACATCATGTGTTTTGCAGGTCTGAAAGCTCGCTAAAAAAGTTACTGGAGACCATCCACCCAGAACAGGAAACGATGGAGCAATGTATCTGAAGTCAACTCGTCTGAATCGCATTCACACATTCACCACCAAAAGCGACTGTCAACCGAGTCATATTTCACTGGTTGCACAATAAATGGAAACGTTCAGATAAATGTAGGCTACATGATACAAAGTAGCTAGCCTGCGGATGTTTGTCTTCAGGTTACTAGGCAACAGTCCAGTTGAAGTTCAGTTGCGGAACTATTTTTTGTTGGTGGAGCCAACAAAACAAATCATGATCTGTTGTCGCTTATTACTGTTAACTACTGTCAAACTACCAAACTACTGTCAAACACGTGTTCGATACCATTCCTCAGTGCATTCCACACAGTACAGTGAGCCTATCCTCCGATTTCTACCTCCACCAGCCTCCGCTGCATATGAGGTATGTAGTGTCGGCAGCACACCTGTGGGCTGGACATGACTTCCCTCCAGCAGACCATGTGGTGGTGGCTAGCAGATGTTTATAAAGGACCAACCTCCCCATATGTGCTTCCTGTCTTCCATTCACGTTCCATTTGACATGCTGGAGATGTGAATCAGACTGATCTTATCATTTTATCACTTAATTACTCCTCTTCACTCCCTGTAACACATCATGTTGCATCAAGCAACCTAAATCAAGTACTAAAAAAAAACCATAAACAAACAAACAAAATCTAACCAATTTCGACCTCGGTTTGGTTTGTGGTCGATGAAGAACTTAAGAACCATGCAGGAGGATAGGAGTCACTGAGACTGTGTGTCTGTATGTCTAAGTACAGCAGCAGACCGCGTCCAACCGGGGCGGTGGAACTACGGTACGTTGTAATTTCCGAGAACAGTTTAGTCTGAGGGGAGTACAATCGGGCCTGCTAGCTGCTTTGGGGGTGTTCGGTCGCTAGCATGAGTGAGTTGCCGTGCCGTGCGGCTCCATTAACAGTCTCTCTCAGACGTTAGCGTTAGCTGTTAGCAACTGGCAGTTGGCAGTTGGCTCCCGTGTCCCTCTCTCAGCTCAGCGCCTCGGCTTCGGCCAGACTAATGAAGCCCCGGGTCGGGCCCAGAACCACCTCTGGAGATGAGAGGGTGTATCTATGTATCAGCCCCGTCAGCGCTTTGTCCTCACGCCATTCCCACCCTTCCTCCCTTTAGAACTTTAGAACTCGGCTCAGCGGGAGTGAACTCAGCTCGTAATTAAAGGGGAAGGGAATAGGGGGTAGGGGGGGTAGGTCTGCTCCAACCCAGGCCCACGCTTGGGGGTTGGGGGGGGTCTGGGGGGTGGGAATGGGAAAGAATGTTGTCCTTGCACCCTCTCTCTCTCACCAGAATGGAAGTAAGGGCTGGGGGAGGGTGTTTAATGTAACACACATTATCACACCTTAAAAAAAAAACAGTCTGCTGGATCGTCATGGTGACGCTTAGTGACTGGTGGGAGTGGTGATGTTGTAAAGACTCATCAAGTCCTGCCCCGTCAAGTCCTGCTCCATCCATACAGTTCAGGTTAACGCGGGGATCTGGCATTGACGAAAGGATTTGGTAAGTTTGGTATCGATCCATTGTAGTATACGGACGAAATATGATCTTTAAGGGTCCGGGGGAACCTCAGGTTTGTGCTTGATTCGTGAGTTCGTGACGTTAAAATTATAAGGATCTTAAATTTTGGTCAAAATTTAGTTTTTTACATAATCTGATCCATTAGGTGTTTATTAATGCCTGTGTGGTGTTATTTTTTAAAATGTTGACATTTTTTAGTTAGTAATTAATCAAATGCAAAGGTTCCATCTCACAAAACATAATGGAATGTAAAAACGTTGACGCTCAATATCTCTGAACTGCCCTAAACGGAGATAGAACCTTATCATTCTAAACTCATGAGTTGGCATGTCATCGGCATGCCGAATGTACAAACGTATGATGATAAAAAGAAGCAACGAAAGTATCCAGCTTTCCATTGTGAATGACAGGCCCCGTGTACCTGTGCTTGAGGTACGAAGGTAGGAAGGAGTCATTTGAATGTTTTCATCTGGAGCAGAATGACGGTGAGCGGTCGTCATTCAAAGAAATGAACAAACAGGCACACACTCAAAGAAAAACCAGAGCAGAGGAACCACAAAAGAGGAAGAAGATGGTGGAGATGAAAAGGTGGTGGTGGTGGTGGTGGTGGTGGTGGGGGGGGGGGGGGGGGGTGGGGTGGGGGGGGGATGTGAGATCTAGCCCAGATCTGTGGGGAAGCGGTAGCTTGGGCCGGACGAATTCACAGATGTTTTAAAGTGCTAATCTAATCTCTATGCCAGGCCTTTTCCCCCTCCGCCTCTCTCTCTCCCTTCTCTGGGTTTTTTTCTCTCTCCTTCCTCTTCTACCTCTTTTTTAAACTCTTGGAAGGGTCTGGAAGCCCACGTTAATGTTCCTCAGGAGCGCCATGTGCTGCTCGCGGAGATTGGCTAGTAGTTATTCATGCGCCTGTTATCGGCCCTGTTCTCAGCCGTAGACACATGTGCTAATGCAATGAAGGAGAGAGAGAGAGAGAGAGATTCAGGAGCCTAAAAAAAGAAAAAACAATAAAAAAAATAACCTCACTCACAGGCTAAACGCTAAACACAAAGCTTACCTAAAAGAAAAGGAAAAAGTTGGAGAAGGAGGGAGGGAGGGGACAAGCCCCTCTTATTCTTTTTGGGAAATGTCACCCTGGGTGACCATTCATCACATTCAATGAACTCTCGTTTTTAACTCCTCGCCGCAGCCAGTCGTTTTTATTCGTTCGATGACTTATCTACGACTCCGCTCGCCATCAAAACGTTACAGTTATGGCCTGGATACAGGACCAAGGAGATCATGTTGCCCTCTCATAGTAAAAAAAAAAAAAAGTCAATATGTTTTCGGGCACACTTTGCGTTTGGACTACCTTCTACCATCTGCCCCCCTTCCCCTCCTCCCTCTTCCCCTTCTCCCTCTTTCCCCCTCTCCCCTCTTTCCCTTTCCTCCCTCTCTCCTTCAATGTCTTGCCAAAAAGGAAGGATATTCTGCGTAATACAGTAGGCACATTGAAATATAGTGACAGCTCCCCCCCGATTCAGCGGATGTATATGTTCAGGAGTTATTCTCACACTGTTGAAATGTTGCAGCGAACTCAGATCCTGTGGTTTAAATCCATCCTGTACAACCGCAGACACGCTAGGAAAGACACAAAGAAGTACTATCAGATACAGACTCAGACGCTCACTCCTGCAGGAGAACACTATGAAGGACCATTTTTGGGTTCCGTGTAGAACTCTATCTGGATATCCTCCTACTCTCTAACCAACATGTAGGTATCTTTATCTAACTGATCTATCTAGATCGATCTATCTATCTATCTATCTATCTATCTATCTATCTATCTGTCTGTCTGTCTGTCTGTCTGTCTGTTTGTTTGTCGGTCTATTATCCATCACATCCATCCATCCATCATCCATCCTCATCCATCATCCATCCATCCATCCATCATCATCTAACCGTCTTTCTTCTTCTTCTTCTATCTGGCCATCATTTCTTCTTATTGCCTTTCTATTGTCCATCTATCTAACCTCTATCATCTATCTATCTATTCGGTCACCGTGCCTTTTCACGAGCTGCACCCCGCCTCTGGAACTCTCTCCCTCAACCACTCAGAGACTCACCCTCACTCCTCACTTTTAAATCCCACCTCAAAACCTACCTGTTCTCCCATGCCTACAGCCTCCCCCTACCCCTAGCCATCTCCCCCATCCCGGCCATACATTTAATGAATTATTATTATTATTATTATCTTATTTCAATTTATCGTCCAAACCATCTTCAAACTTTTTCCACAATGACATGACAGTTATCACTGTCACGACTGTCTGATAAAGCACTTACATCGGTGATACCATGCAGTCCAAGAAGTAATTACATAGAAATATGGATTTTATCCTTTTATTTAACAATAAAGCCTAGAAATTAAAGAGGCTAGAGAAGTGAATGTCTTTTAAGATCTTTATGAAACTTCAATTCTACCAGAGAATCCTGTCCTGTGCTGAATACTGCACTAGACATCTGTGTGTGTCCATACAGTCCTACAGCACTGTCAGTAGCCTACAAAAGAGAAACTAGGCGCTCTGTAGATCTGTAGATGACATCCATCATGGGCACTGCATATAAAAACAGATCAATCAATCATTCAAGATGGATGAAGAGGAAATAGAAACAGGTTGCTGGACACAAACGCTCTGTTTGTTTTGTTTTGTTGTGTTGCTGGGCTCTGCCTCTAGGCCACTCCCACTACTGTGTTTAACCCTCAGTCCCTAGGCCACGTAGCACATTGGATGTGAAAGTCATAAAATATATTCTATTATGATTCCATCTTGGCAACAACCCGACGAACACACCCCCTACCTCCTTGTCTCTCTCTCTCCCTCCCCTCCATCCCTGGCTCCCGTCCAGCCCCCCCATCCTCTCCTCCTCTCCTCCTCTTTCCTCTGAGTGTTTCTGAACATCTGGAGAAGAGTGACAACCTCGAAGTAAAACAGACCAACAGCTGTCCATTGGCTCCTCTTCTCTCTCTCTCTCTCTCTCTCTCTCTCTCTCTTCTCTCGTCCTCTCTCTCTCTCTCTCTCTCTCTCTCCTCTCTCTCTCTCATCTCTCTCTCTCTCTCTCTCTCTCTTTCTCTCACTCTCTCTCTCTCGCTCTCTCTATCTGTCTGATGTTGGCCGAGCTAACCAGCTCTTTGATGGATGTGTTTACACACCGCGCTGATGCTTTGTAGGGTCCGGGGTTATGGTGATCTGAGGTAAAACTACAGAATACAGGACAGTTTAATGGTTTAGTTTAATCAGACAGATTGAAGAGATTCTGAAGAAGCTGGGAGCTTATCTCGGTGGCTTGGAACCCTTTTTTTGAAGCACGCTTTTTCTTGGAGAGAGGCTCGGTGAGTTTAGGGGATATCCGAGTCCGAAATAAAGGCGCTCATTGTCAACAACGGCCTTATTAAAGCCACACTTAAGGTCCTCACCTCCCTCCCTCCGTCTCAATTCCAGTGATATACTGTATGTCCCTCAACGGGCCGCATCGAGTGTTGAAAGCAAAGCAAAAAGCCGGCAGCGGGGAGAGGATGGAGGGAAGGGAGGAGGGAGGGAGGGAGGGAGGGAGGGAAGGGAGGGAGGGAGGGAGGGACGAATGTGATTTCCAGTTGAGCGGGGACAGCATCCGCATCGTGAGACACCTGTAAAAACATCATTTTTCATCCCCGGTTGTGAGGGAATGGGGCGGATGGTGATGGGGGGGGGGGGGGGGGGGGTGGGGGGGGGGGGGGCTGGTGAATGAAGGGGGGATAGAAGGATGGCGGGATGGCAGATGGGGGCTAGTGGGAAGAAGGGTGATGGGGACGGTGGGGGGGTTTCTTTCTCTCTCTCTCTCCCTCTCTCTCTCTCTCTCTCTCTCTCTCTCTCTTTTGCCCCTAAGTCGTTATCCAGCTCCACATTTCTATGGCAGAGAGACTCTTGATTGGAGATGAAGACAGAAAGAAACAGGATACAGGGATGGGAGAACGGATGGAGAGACAACCAGCTGGTCCAAAGTCACCTCCAGCCCCCCCACCTCCAAACCTCCGCCCCAACTCCACCATCTCCTCCACCACCAACCTCATTCCAGTCTGCTTCCAACCTTCCAGAACTAGGTCGGTGTTCCGCTCATGAGAGGCAGACTTCCGGATATTCCGGAACACACAAACACCTGCCCAGGTTTTGCCATTCGTTCCAGCATGGGTCCCATCTTTGAAGCTCTAGAGGCGAAATCTAAAACCCTCCATATCTGTTTTAGGACGTTGCAAGCAGACAAAATCCACCAACTCAGTGAACTGGAAGCTCGAGACTACAGCTGCTATGATGATTGGAGGAGGGTTTTATCGTTGTGTCATTCAATATGTATCATATATATATATACTGTATACGTTACGTGTGGGGGTCGCCGTGATTGAAAACAGAGTCGTGATGTTGTAAATGGAAAATCCTAGAGCTGAGCTCGAGATCCTATACAGTAGATGATCTACAGTTGATAAAACGATCATTCTACAACAGCATGTTTGGATACTGGATTCTGATTGGCTAGCAACAGTGGTAAATATCTCAACAACCCACTGTTCAGACCGCATTTCATTCCAGTATCAATGCGCCTCCCAATCAGTCTGATTAAGAACACCTGTGCTGACCTACAATGCAATGGTGGATCTGGTTTATGGGACTAATTAATATTCTGTGGCGGAAGGATATATGTGTTCTGAAACGATTAATGATTGTAAATACATGAATTTAATGTTAAAACGGTGTATTTATTTGTTATATTATGTGGTGGCTGTTGTAGAAAAGCAATTGACCATTGGAGGGCGGGGGTTGTGGACTCATTTACCACTGTACAGGGTTTTCCTACTCGGCTTCGCCTCGTGCCACAACCCTGTACCAGTGGTAAATGAGTACACAACCCCCTTCCTCTCATGGTCAATTGCTTCCATAAACTATCAACTGCAACTCTGTTCATATGGGATATGGTTAGGGTTAGAGTAAGGGTTAAAGGAGGTGTGTGTGTGTGTGTGTGTGTGTGTGTGTGTGTGTGTGTGTGTGTGTGTGTGTGTGTCTTCTGGGAGGTGTGTGCATGAGACACTGGCAGTAGGTGGGCTGTCCAGTTGACACACAGTGAGCTGACAGGCAGGACTAGTGGAGCCAGCGGTGGTGGGGGTTACTTCCTGATGCCAAGGTGAGTGTGGGCCTGTCAGTCCGTGGAGGAGACCAGGGAGGGGGGGGGGGCTGCTCAGGGCTTTGGCATGGCCTGTGTGGGTGGTGAGATTGGCAGGTCCAGGTAGGACATGTTTAACTTCATTTCCATTAACTCAACACCCAAACGTTGCTCCTAACTCGGAGGATACCTCCTCATCTACTATGCAGCTACATCCTTATAGATTTAGCTTATTGTGTTTATTATGGTGATACCATTTTTATAAAATAACATTTAAATACATTTTGCCATTTAGTAGACGCTTTTAATCCAAAGTGACTTACAATTACGAATTACAGGGACATTCCCCCTGGAGTAACTGAGGGCTAAGTGCCTTACTCAAGGGCACACTAGTAGTGGTGTGGTTTCAGGCGGGATTTGAACTCACAACCTTCCGATCACAAGTCCAACTCACTATCCACTAGACCACCACTACCCCCCTTTTATCAACATGCAGCAGCCACCACTCTTAAACCTGTGGATGCTATTTAACTTACATTTTACATTTACATAAAAAAAAATTGGCATTTAGCAGACACCTTATTCCAAAGCGACTTACAATCAATACATTTGACTAAGCAAGTGAATCATCAATCCACCAGTCGTAGCAGGAAGAGTAATCCAGCTCAGGCCCGGGGCCATTGGCAGACTCTAAATTCCGAACAGCAATGGGTACTAATACATTTTTATTTACAGCAGCTCCAGAATGGAACAAGCTTCCAGTGGCCCTAAAAAGCTTAGAGGTAAGCTTAGCTAAGCTTTAAACGTGCAACAAAGAACTGGCTAGCCAGTGAAATGACAGAGTAGAAACACATCACAGGTAGGGAGTGCAGGGAATTTGTTTAACTATCTATGTTTGTTTTTTATGTTTTTTTGGCTGGTCGGCTCAGTGCTGCTGTTTTCTATGGCAGTGGGTCCAGTCCTGTTCAGCCGGCACAGTGCTCTGGTCATCACCGAAGCAGACGTGCGCAAGCTGTTTAGGTGGGTCAACATCCGCAAGGCGGCCGGGCCGGACGGCATCCCAGGCCGGGTGATCAAAGTGTGTGCGGTGCAGCTGGCTGGTGGCTCACAGACATATTCAATCTCTCCCTCTCCACAGGTAGAGCTCCCTCCTGCTTCAAGTCATCCATCATTGTCCCCATGCCGAAAAAGAACAATGTATCAAGTCACCCCCGTCCTCAAGAAGCCTGGTTTGGACCCTGATGACCCCCACAACTATCGACCGGTCTCCAACCTTACGTTCCTGAGGAAAATCCTGGAAAAAGCAGCTGCTGCCCAATTCCACCAACACATGTCCGAACTTGAGCTCTACGAAGCCTTCGTCAAGTCCAGTTTCAGAACTCACCACAGCACAGAGACACAGAGACCTTTAACCCTGGCCCTAGCCCTCATTAAGATCACCAATGATCTTCTCATCGCTGTTGACTGACTGGCCTCCACCTCTCGGCCTTCGACACAGTCTCCCATATATGGGGGTGGCTGTGGCGCAGGAGGTAGAGCCGCCGTCTAATGATCGCAAGGTTGGCAGATCGGCGGTTCGAGCCCCGGCTGGCCACATGTCGAAGTGTCCTTGGGCAAGACACTGAACCCCAAATTGCTCCCAGTGAGCGGGGCCGGCGCCTTGCATGGTAGCTTGCCGCCATTGGTGTGTGAATGTGTGTGTGAATGGGTGAATGAGAGGCCGTTGTAAAGCGCTTTGGATAAAGGCGCTATATAAGTGCAGTCCATTTATATATCACCCTCCTCAAATGCCTAGCTGATCACCTAGGCCTCACTGGTACAGCGCTCTCCTGGTTTCAGTCCTACCTCTCAAACAGGAAACAGTTTATCACCATTAACGGCTCCAGTTCCTCCCCGGCCCCCAGTCAGCCAAGGCGTGCCTCAAGGCTCTGTGCTTGGACCCCTCCTCTTCAACATCTACATGCTTCCCCTCGGTCAGATCATCCGTCACCACGGCCTAAATCCACTCCTATGCTGATGACACCAAACTGTATCTCAGCACTACACCATCTAAATAAAATCATGGATGTCAGCTAACCTTCTGAAACTCAACACCAGAAAGACTGAGCTCATGGTCGTGGCACCCAAGGTCGGGCTTAGGAAGGTTGGCGAATCCTTCTATCACGGAGACTGCCAATGGCCCCGGGCCTGAGCTAGATTACTATTCCTGCTACGACTGGTGGATTGATGATTCACTTGCTTAGTCAAATGTATTGATTGTAAGTCGCTTTGGAATAAGGCGTCTGCTAAATGCCAAACATGTAAATGTAAAAATGTACACGTTCAGTGTGTGCAGCAGGGGAGGCCGGAGGAGGTAGGAGGACATGGCTCATTCTAATGCTTGGAATGGAATAAGGAATGGTATCAAACGTGTGCTCAATACAATGAGCCTGTCCTCCAATTTCCACCTCCACCAACCTCGACGGGTGTATGTACTGTATGTACAGCTATCTTCAGTCCTCCTGTTGTAATGTGAGGCATTTGTACTCCCCACTTGCCTATCTGGGCTCCATCACACATCACAGATAAATCCAGGCACCTGGTTCGAGGTGCGGCCCCGTCTCAATGGGAAGCCCCTCCACCCCCCTATAGCCTGTGATTTATGGCCCCAGGGAAGGTGTTCTTCTGGGACGACTGGGTCAAGGTCACCGGCCGAAACCCACCTGACAAGATAAGCTGGCCATATCCTGTCCCTCCCCACTCCCCACCCCAACGACAGTCGTAACCCGGCACCTGGGGATGAGGAAGGGGTGAGAGTAGGGTTGGCTGGGGGTGGTGGAGGGGGAGGGGTGCATGGGTTAGGGGGTGAGGGATAGGTGAGGGGTGAGGGAGATGATGAAGGGTGGGTTTGATGGGATTAGGGGGGCAAGGATAGGGTAGAATACAGGTCGGTGATGAAAGAGTGAGTGAGGGTTAGGGTTAGGGGGGTAGAGGCCTACAGTACCTGCACACACACACACACACACACACACACACACACACACACGCACACACGGATACACACACACACACACACACACACGACACACACACACACACACACACACACACACACGCACGCACACACACACACGAGACACACACGCACGACACACACACACACACGACACACACACACACACACACACACACAAACAAACACGAGACACACACACACACACACGGATACACACACACACACAGACACGGATACACACACACACACACACACACACACACACACACAAACACGGATACACACACACACACACACACACGGATACACACACACACACACACAGATACACACACACACACACACAGGAGCCCAAGTGGCAGTGTGCTGTTGACAGCTGGTGCGTAGCAGTATGTAGGTGGGGGTCTAGACCGCTCCAGCTGTAGCCACACACACATGACACACACACACACACACACACACACACACACACACACACACACACACTGTAGCCAGCGAGCTTTGGACCACGTCCAGACTCCGACACGAGGAGCGGGGGGGGAAAGACCGCGGGTCACACACACACCCCCCCCCCCCCCCCACCAGGATGGAGCGATCCGTCCGGCTATTGGTTTCACACTGTTCACCTCTCCATCTCTCACAAGCAGTGAGCACTGAGCTAGACCATCTGGCGAGGGGGGGGAGGGCGGGATGGAGGTGGGGGATTGTTCCTTTCAACAGACAGGAATGCAGGGGGTCAGGGAAAGCCGTCGGGTGGATTTGACCCCCGCATTCATGCCGTGAGGAATGACCCCCGCGGCCAGGCACGCTGCCTGCTGCTGCTAAGCTCGGGAGCACAGTAGCGCTCTGCGTAATGTCTGGAGATCAGAAACATGTGTGTGTGTGTGTGGGGGAGGGGGGGGGGGGCGGGTAGCGTAAGGGTGGGTGTGATAAGGTGGTGCGGTGGTTTTGGCTGTGATCAGCCTGGATCTGTTCTAAATGGCCTTCTGTACAGTGCTGCTCATGCCCTGTTATGTAACTATCCTCTATTCAGTTGTTAAGTCTGACAGCAATTTCCGGGTCCAAATAAAAACTTCCCCGCACCAGAGTACTAAAGCGGTAGAATGACAGTTCAATCGTTTTTTAGACTGGGATCTATTCATACAACAAGGGACACAGCACTTTCCCGTTTTCCCATATCGTCAGCGTCTTTGAGCCTCGGAAAAGCGCTATACAAATATAATGAATTATTATTATTACTGAGGCATTTCGAAGAGAGTGCCTCAGCCAACGTTGGACCCGGAAACACGTCACGACTTAACAACCGAATAGTCCCAACGGCCCTATGTAGTCAACTTACCAGTGTTTTAACTTCTGTCCTATGTAATCTAGTACTCCTCGTGCCCTATGACTTAACTTCCATCTGTCTTACGTAGCCCACGTCCCAAGCACAATGTTTTAACTATTGTATTGTGACATCATAATAATGTTCTGTCTACTTCTGATACTCTAGTGTGTTTACCTTCCACACCAGACATGTTGGTGCATATGACTGAAAGTACCTCCTTATTATGCAATATGTTCTGGGTTCAGGAGCTCTTAGCTCCTTCCTGAACAATGTTATAATGGGTAATTTGGATACATTATTAGATTGTTATGGTGATGACCCCTAACCTTACACAGGAAGTGGGGGTGTGGTCAATGTGTGTTATGCGGAAGGGGAGATCAGTCTGTGAATGTACTCTGGCACGTGAACTACAAGTCTCCGGTATTAAAGTTATGAAACCGCACCACTGGCGTGATTATTGAAGTCAGGTTACCACAAACATGAATAGTGTTAGCAGTATTAGGGTTCTCACTAGAACATTTGCTTCACTTGGAATCGGAGTTTAGGATAAAATTTGCTTTGCTCTGCGTCGTTTGGAGCTGTGAGAACGCGCATTCGAAGTCACTCCCGGAGCAAACAACCGACGCATGCTCCGCTTGAAAAGGGTGGTTTCGCTCCGGTTAGAAACGACGCATCGAGGCTGTCCATAGGAAAACAACAGCGCATGCGTGTTGATCTGGATAAGAGTGGGACGAACAGGCAATTTAAAATGTTTCTGACCAATCAACTACCACGTCTGTTGCTTCGAATTGCGTATGTTACTTCGTTTACATAAAGGGCTGTGAGAACGTAAATCAGAGAAATAATTTATGCAACAATGTTGCAATCTCATCCACTTCATGATTCGGATTTTCATGTGGAGAACATGACCTAAATGACTAAGCCATGATGGACAGGAGTTCTGACCAGTGGATGGATTTGACAGACCCAGCATGGCCCTGCCCTGGCCCTGATCTTGTGCTTTGATTCAGTGTAATATTATTGTTTCACGTCAGATCAGTCGTATCTTGAAAGCACTCATGGGATAGATCCATAGAAGCTCAAATATGTCATACAAGAGCCGTCGTTACCGGGAGAGGGCCAGGTCCGTTGGGGGTCTGAAGGTCGTGTAGGAATGATACCACCTGTGGTCGTACACCGTCCATCCTCAGATCACAGACAGAGGAGAGAGGATGAGAGGAGAGAGGATGAGAGGAGAGAGGATGAGAGGAGAGAGGATGAGAGGAGGATAGCTCCTATTTCAAACACAGGCAGGTGACAGAGGGGCTGCTTGGTCTCTTGTTTATTACAGGAATCACCACGTCTTCAGACAATGTCAAACATTTTTACAGACTTGTTGTTTATATGCTTCCATTTAGAGGGAAAGGGGCAACACATTGGGAAAAAAACCTCAAAATATTCAACTCAGCGGGAACACATTTTGCAAAGCCCTTGTCCAAAAGGCACTGGAAATCAACTGGTTTAACGTCAGAGGGTCATCTTTTAAAAAACATGCACACAGCAAATACATCTGTGACGATGAAACTGTGGTCTTGTTAAGACGGCTCAGTGGAATACAATATACATAGCTTAGATATGTAGTATCTGTTGAGCTTATGACGGCACTGTTACTAAATTGCTCTGTTTGCATAATATGCTACACCTAATCGTGAGTTTAGAATTAAAGGTTCTAGAATCTCCGTTTAGGGTAGTTCAGAGATATTGAGCGTCAAAGTTTTTACATTCCATTATGTTTTGTGAGATAGAACCTTTGTATTTTATTAATTACTCAACTAAAAAATGTCAACATTTTAAAAATAACACCACACAGGCATTAGTAAACACCTAATGGATCAGATTATGTAAAAAAAAAACTCAATTTTGACCAAAAATGGAGATAGAACCTTATAATTCTAACGTCACGTAATGTTTGAAAACGAATTAAGACCAGTCAAAGTAATGCTGGCTTGTTTCTTTAACACAATGACCGTAAATACAGATGTAAAGCCACCACCATAACTTGCGGTACCAAAAGCGTTTTGTATGGACTGCAGGCTCCAGGTTTAGGTGATATACGGTAAATGTGAGGTTGTAGAGAGCAGATATCTTAAATATTTTCAAGATTAAATACACCTTATCTGGTCACTATTTATTTAAATACATAATGTGTCTTTTAAGTTAGATTTGACCATTTCATGGAATTATGTTTGATGACGACAACGATTATTTGAAATGTCTGCAAAGGAAATGTACAAAAAAACAATTCTCTCTTTAAATAATAATGATAGTAGTACATTCAAAACAATAGCATAATAATCCTCAGTATTTTTGTTTTGTTGTGGGTTTTAAATATCTCATGACGGGAAGCTTGGCCAGGACAATCTGTCTGTCTGTCTGTCTGTCTGTTTGTCCATCCGTCTGTTCGTCTGTCTGTCAGTCTGTCAGAGAAATCCAAATGCATTCAGTCTATTTGAGGAAGTTTCTGTCCAGATCTCTTCTGACGTGAGACCGATAACGTCGATCCCACTTATCCCGCTTGGCTCGGTTGCCTAGAGGACGGTGCTGCCATGGCGATGGATTCAATCCGCAATGGTTCCATCCATCCTCCATCCTCCTACATGAAGACAACACTCCACACTTAAGAGTGTCCATCCACTGTGTTGTGTTGTACTATGTCCTCTGGGTGACTGGCGTTTCGTTGACAGTCCCTCTTAGCTAATTGAAGAAACTGCCCATCTCCTTTCCCAGCTTTGTGTTGAAATGTAAAGGTGGGTGATAAACCAAACTCTGAACGTACATAGACACAGATATTACAGATAAGATGGGAGGGAGAAGGGTCGGCTGTGACATGTGGCATGTGCCCAGATCAAAGCAAAGGACTGTCCGGTGGTTGAGGTGCTGCGGAAGGGAACACGTCGAGTCATCCTCATGTACAGTAGGGGCTGTCTCCCCGTTATTTCATCCTCTTCCTCCATCTCTCCTCTCCTTTCTTTACCCTCTCTCTCTCTCTCTGTCCCTCTCTCTCTTTCTCTCTCTCCTCTCTCTGTCTCTCTACTAGCTATGGTACTAGCTACCCAGCTAGTACTAGCTAGCTACTATGGTACTATAGCTACCCAGCTCAGCTACCGGCAGCCACAGCCTTCCACCACCATGTCCTCGTAGTTCTTGAGCACCACGCGGTCCTCCGGGTCGGTGTAGAGCAGGGCCAGGGGGCTGAGGGAGGTGGGCACGCAGCAGGCGCGCGGCACCGCGCCGTTCACCGAGTTCACCAGCGTCTGCACCATGGCGTGGCTGGACGAGTTCATGTGGTCGGCCAGCGGGAAGCGGCACTCGCCCAGGCAGAAGTAGGCGTCGTAGCCGCTCGGCGCGATGATCCACTTGTGCCACCCGACGTCGTTGAAGTCCACGTAGAGCGGGTGGCGGCGGCAGCGTGCCCTGGACAACCGCTTCAGCTTGGCCGCCCGCCCGCCGTTGCGCTTCACCCTCCCGCGCTCGTTCCAGCCCCCTCCTCCCCCTCCACCTCCTCCTCCTCCCCCTCCCCAGCCTGGCCCGGACCACTTGTCCCTGTCCCTGTCCTTGTCCCTGTCCCTCTTCGGGTCTCTACTACCCCCCCGGTCTCTACTGCCGCTGCTGCCGCTGCTGCTGCTGCTGGTCCCCTTGCTGCCCCCCTTGTCCCTGGCCCCTTTCCTGCCCCCCCTCATCCTCTGGGTCGCCCCTGCCCCCCCACCCCCGGGGCTCCTCCTGCCATGGGCGGAAGCCAGTGGCTTCCCGCGCCCGTCATGGCTGTAAGTCACCAGCAGGGGTCTCTCTTGCGCCCAGCTGCGCTCGTCCTGCCCCAGGGACCTGCGCACCCTCAGGTGTCCCTCCCCGTGTCCTTCTCCTCCGTCCTTCTCAGCAGAGAAAGGGAGAGGAGGGGTGGGTGAGGGTGAGAGGAGGGCGGCAGTGCTACTGTTGTTCTCAGGGGTCACCGGGGTCACCTCAAGGAGGAAGGCCAGGTCGTCTGTCCAAGTGAGGGCCCCCTGGAGAAGCTCCGGGGTGAGGATGAAGGCTTCCCAGGAACCGGCTGTGAGTTCGGGGTCGGAGTCGGCTGGGAGTAGCCTAGACTCCAGCAGAGTGGGCTCAGAGTTCCCACGGCCCTCGGAGAGGTAGAGGCTGGCCCTGTGGGGGCCCACAGCCACGCCCACCGCCCCACCGCCACCACCGCCCCGGAGGAAGCGCAGTTCTGCGGAGACCACCCTCTCGTCCTGGGGGATGGAGGAGACGTTGAAGGAGAGGTGGACCCTCCTCTTGTTGTCTGGTGTGGTCGTCTGCCTCTGTTCGAGAGGAGGTGAGGGACGGGCTGATTCTGAGAAGAAGGAAGGGAGAGAAGAAAGGGAGAGATAGAAAGAGGGATGGGTAAGAGGTTTAAGAGGCTTTCAACATTGTTCTGCAAAGCAAAAAAAAAAGACCAAGAATTTGAGACGAAATTACAAAAAAGACACACGCGCACACACACACACACACACATACACACACACACACACACACACACACACACACACACACACACACACACAGTCACTGCAGTAGTTTGAAGGTCTCCCTTGAATGATTTCCCAGGCCCAAGGAAAACTGCCTAGCACAGTAATCTCCATGTCAAACGACTCTCTAAATACTCAGAAATCACCTTCAACTTTCATCTCATCTTCAATGTCAGACACATTACGTGCCATAAACGGTCAGATAACCTATCCTTTGCACACACGCATGCACACACACACACACACCCACCCACCCGCACACACTCAGCCACCCACTCCCCCCCCCCCCCCCCCCACACACACACAGTACACGCTTCGAAATAGGATCTCCATATGTTGATGTCAGCGTATGGGTGTTATGGAAATCCGTCTTATCATTGGAAGATAGATGGTCCCAACTGAATAGTTTTGTTGTTTGTTTTGCGTCATAACAGAGAAGACAGAAGGCTGGGTATCACAGACTGGATGTCTGCTGGGTCACCTGACCCTGGTGAAAGCCTAGAACTGCGGCCAACCATGTAGGCTCAATATTACAGGTTGTGGACCCTGAGGAGCATGCCCATTCTATCTATTAGATGTCTATAAACTTTCTATGTTGTTGAGATGCTTTATTAAGGCCTGGACTACACGTATATGGATTTGTCTTTTTGCAGATATTTTCGTCCTCGTTTAAAAAAAAACTCTGTCCACACCACAAAAATATCTCTGTCCATACCAAAAGCCAAAACTGAACACGATCTGTCAAATACCGTAGAAGAACGTTATGGGCGTTGACAACTTGAGTCTGTCTTCTAACCAACCCAAGTGTCTTCTAACCAACCTGAGTCTGAACCCAAATAGTTTTTTGTCTGACTGCATTAGTTTTAAGATATTTTTTACTGGTTTTAAGAAAATATCGGCAAGTGAAAATTCTCCTGTTCTTTTGGCAGATAATTTACCTTTTTGCTTATTTTAGTACTATTTTCCCCCATTTTATAGATTTTTTATCTTGTTTTCTAGGGCTGACTTTCTGCAGTGCCGAGTCTGTCGTCTCTCTGTCACCCACCTGTGTGGTGGAAGCTGCGGACCGTGTTGGCCTCCTGCACGTGCTGACTGGGGAAGCTGAACTGCGGGTCCTGGACCAGGTGGTACTGCTCGGAGTGGAAGCGGTACAGGTCCAGCAGGTACTGGGGGACGGGGGCGGCTCCGGGCCTGGGGTTGGGGTGGGCGTGCAGGCCCAGCCTGGTCAGCAGCAGGTTCTGGACGGTCTGGGCCAGGCTGGGCTGGGGCGGCCGGGGGGGCGACGACAGGGATGACACGCTGGCGCCGCCGTCACGGGGCTCGCTGGCGGCTCCGCCCTGGCGACCAGACGAGCCTTGAGGTAGCAGCAGGACCATCAGGACCAAGAGGTTAGCAGGGAACATGGTGGATCTGTGGATAGAGGGAGGAGGGAGAGGTTAGCAGGGAACATGGTGGATCTGTGGATAGAGGGAGGAGGGAGAGGTTAGCAGGGAACATGGTGGATCTGTGGATAGAGGGAGGAGGGAGGGGTTAGCAGGGACCATGGTGGATCTGTGGAGAGTATACATATAGTGGCGGGGCGGCTGTGGCTCAGGAGGTAGAGCGGGCGTCTAACGAATGCGAGGTCGTTTGTTCGATCCCCGGCTCCTTCTGTCCACATGTCAGGTGAGGTGACCTTGGGCAAGACACTGAACCCCAAAATTGCTCCCGATGAGCAGGCTGGGAGCCTGCACCTTGCATGATAGCTTGCCACCATCGGTGTGTGAATGGATGAATGAGAGGCCGTTGTAAAGCGCTTTGGAATAAGGCACTATACGAGTGCAGTCCATTGATAGAGTGCGTGTTGGAAGGAGGAATTGAAATGTCACTGAATGGAGATTGCATATGACGAAGTACTCGACATATCATCTTTGTTCTCTCCTCCCCGCCATACTTATTTCTCATCAGGCCATACTGTATGCACTCACGCTGGCCTGGTATCAAGACTGTATGCACTCACGCTGGCCTGGTATCAAGACTGTATGCACTCACGCTGGCCTGGTATCAAGACATTTACTGTCTGGCGTCCACATAAAGTTGTTTGCTGGATACACAAGGCTGTTAAAACAGCATCACAGTGTTTTCTTTATTGTTAATTTATGACCGTGTTGCCAATGCAAGAGCTATATCTCCTAGGACACCCAAGCCCCGCGGGGATGGGAGTGATTAAACAGAGGCCGTATCTATGTTGTGTGTGTGTGCATGTGTGTGTGTGTGTGTCCGTGTGAGTGTGTGTGTGTGTGTGTGCGAGTGTGTGTGTGTGTGTGTGTGTGTGTGTGTGCGTGTGTGTGTGTGTGTGTGTGTGTGTGTGTGCGTGTGCGTGTGCGTGTGCGTGTGTGTGTGTGCATGT
>NC_137684.1:29717163-29739663 GCF_963989245.1 Nansenia antarctica | reverse complement strand
CTGAATACTTCTAGTGGAAACATTCTCCTGTGTACAGTTGAGAGCTGCTCGACCAGAGAGTTACTCCTCCTATCTGCAGCCTCCTGAGGAAGCCTAGTGCTCCTCCAGTGTCAGTGGGGTCCTCCAGGTTCCTCCGGGTAGTAAACGTGTCCCTCAAACCGCCGAGCAGCTGATCGTATTTCTCTCCTGGACTGCGGGATAAAGCACACAAAGCCTCTGATGCATAAAATAAAAAACCTGAGCTCACAACTCATCAGGCGGAAGGACAGATCAGTGGAAGGCTACATCTGTGTGTGTGTGTGTGTGTGTGCGTGCGTGCGTGCGTGCGTGCGTGCGTGCGTGTGTGTGTGTGTGTGTCGTTTAGGCCTATTATGTGTATTTCTCAGTATACAGTGTCCTGTGTAGGTAATGGGATAGTTACTTTTGACCTTAAGTAGGTGGATGATATATACAGCGTTGTAATTTGTATAAAAGCTGACAATCTATTCTTTAAGATCAAAGTAATTGTTTGATTTCAAATACAAATTTAGAGCCGAGAAGAAAAGAGGAGAGGAGATTAGAAAAAACACTTCACTGTCCCATTACTTACGCAGGACACTGTATGTGTGTGTGTGTGTGTGTGTGTGTGTGTGTGTGTGTGTGTGTGTGTATGTCTGTATGTACTGTATATGTGTGTGTGTGTGTATGTGTGTGTCTATGCGTATGTGTGTGTGTGTGTGTGTGCGTGTGTGTGTGTATGTGTGTGTCTATGCGTATGTGTGTGTGTGTGTGTAACGTGTGTATATGTGTGTGTGTGTGTGTGTGTGCGTGTGTATGTATGTGTGTGCGTATGTGTGTGCGTGCGTGTGTGTGTGTGTGTGTGTATATGTGTGTGTGTGTGTGTGTGTGTGTCTGTGTGTGCGAGTGTATGTGTGTGTGTGTGCGCATGTATATATGTGTGTGTGTGTGTGTGTGTGTGTGTGTCTGTATGTGTGTGTCTGTATGTGTGTGCGTATGTGTGTGCGTGCGTGTGTGTGTGTGTATGTCTAGGTTTGTATGTATTTGTGTGCGTGTGTGTGCGTGTATGTCTGTATGTATGTGTGTGTGTGTGTCTGTATGTATGTATGTGTGTTTGTGTGTGTGTGTGTATGTGTGTGCGTGTGTGTGTGTGTATCTCTGTATGTCTCAATGTGTGTATGTGTGTGCGTGTATCTCTGTATGTCTCTATGTGTGTGTGTGTGTGTGCGTGTGTGTCTCTATGTGTGTATGTGTGTGTGTGCGTGCGTGTGTTATTTATGTATCACTCCACTCCGTCAGAGCTCCAGATGTTCGGGGGTCACAGGAGTGCCGGGCTCCCCCACACGTGTCCAGGTGTGGCCTCCACTGAGGGAGGTTAGGAGAGGGAGGTTGGGGGAAGAAGGAAGGAATGAGGGTTTGGCCGGGGAGGGGTGATGGTGTACAACTGGTAGAGGTCTCGGTTGAAGGCAGAGCCAGTGGTGTAGTCTACATGACTACGCCATATACCCACTAGGAAAGGCCAAGGATTTCCATATACCCAAATGTGTGAGGATACGTAACAGCGTTTTGTGAACTTTCACTTTCATTCCTAAAATTCACCCCGTCTGTGTTACGAAGCACTTGACTTTTGGACCATTGGGACTGACTATAGCGTCATACACCATCAACGGGGGGGAGATGCGACATGAAATATGTCAAAATGTAGCACTATCATGCACAGATCAATATGTATATATAACGTCAGACAGGGAGCGCAGATTTATTTTCATGCCGTTCCGAAATGAACGATATGAGGCTGGGAGGGAAAATCACAGTATACCACTAGAAAACACTAGACTACACCCACTGGTTGAAGGGGAGAGGTTTGGGTGGTGGTGGTGTAGAAGGTTTGGTTGGAGGGAGGGAAGGGTAACCGGGCAGTAGAGGCGAGGGTGGAGGAAGATGTCCTCTCCTCCTTATCTCTCCTCCATGTTTACCCAGATTCCTGCCCCCAGATACACACACACACACATACACACACACACACACACACCAGATTCCTGCCCCCAGATACCATCAGTAAATAAGCGGCTGGGGAGACGTGCTCTGGGACGCCGCCAAGAATTACCCCCCCCCCCCCTCCCCCCTTACACACACGCATATACACACATATACATGCGCACATGCACACACACACACACATACACACATACACACATACACACATACACGCACGCCCATGCATACACACACAATTCCCAGGAGAGGTCTAGGGGACAGGGGTACGGAGGCTCTGAGGCGGGGGGGGAGGTTTTTCTAGAACAGTAGATTACATTAGAGCATTCTAGAACACTCTAGAACAGTAGAGTACATTAGAGCAGGCCTGGCTACGACTAGCCTAAAACTGAGTAAAATCTGCAGCTAAATATAATGTCCAAAAGTTTCAGAAGAATTGGAAATAAAATACTGAAGAATAGAGGACGGGTTTAGAATAAGACACATACAGTATGTACTCCCAAGTACACCTTCAGATGGTTATGGACATTGAAGAGAACTCAATACCAGTGGTGACATGTTAACACAAGTAAACTTGACATTATATCTGACTCCAGAAGATAGATACAGTATGTCATGGTTAATAATGATTGATAACGCTTTGCTCATCCCTGTGACAAACAATCGATCATCTCAGAGCCTAGATTCCATTGAGAATACCCAAAGTGCTATTTTATAGCGCCCTCAATTTAAGATAAAACTCTCAAACCGATATCTGAAGCTGAGGAATTGACGATAACGATGACAACATAATGGGAGAACCTGGTCACGATCATGTCGTACTGTGTTAGGAGAACCTTTATCTAACCTTTATCTAGCGGCCAACATCAAATTAATTAAGAAGAATGAGAATAGAGTATCAACTAAATAACCAATAACAGTTTCAAAGCAACATATGACTGTACGTTTTATCCATGCTTTTAACGTGTATCAAGGACAGCATGGGACAGTAACTCAAAGGACATCTTGCTCCGGTCATTTGACCCCTGTGAGTAAAAAAACATTCTATCTTTGCACTCAATCAAATTCAAGACCCTCCTTTCATGACTTTTCCTAGATATGTGCGTTCTACCACCCAGTATCCTTACATTTTCTAAATCACATCAGGATAAGCTAGTATAAAGCTATTTTGCTGTTTTTCTGTGTAGGAAGCAGGCTAATTTACAAGCGGCCAACTAGTGGTCGTTGTGTGTATGTAGCAGATTTACATTCTAAAGAGGGGGTCATTTGACTCTTTTAGTAGGTAAAGAGGCACGGCTGTTCTAGTGTTAAATATCATTCCCAACAAAAGGACATAGGTGTGAGACACATGACAATGGCATAGGAATTAACAAATGGCTAAATGTGATTTCTTCAGGATGTCTGCCAGGCTGTAAACAGGTATACACATCTAAATCATGGCTGGCACCACTAAATCCGTCTGCAGTTAGTGTAGACCAACTATAAATTCTTAGTAATTGGAACTCGGTTCAACAGTCTAGCCCTTGTTACTGTCCGTCTCTCATTCTCCTCCCCACCTCTCTCTCTCCCTCTCTCTCCCCCCCTCTCTCTCTCTCTCTCTACAACCTTTCTTCCTCCATGCTCCCCAGTAAGGGATGACATCATCCTCAGTCTCATTGATAAAGACAGTGAAAGGCAGTTTGATGAACTTTAATACTATCAAGCACTCTTTAACTCCCTCTCCACCTCTCTCTCTCTTGTCTCTCTCTCTATCTATCTCTCTCTCCCTCAATCTCTCTCCTCCCCCTCTCTCTCTCTCTCTTGTCTCTCCTTCACCTCTCTCTCTCCCTCAATCTCTCTCCCTCAATCTCTCTCTCCCTCAATCTCTCTCTCTATCTCTCTCTCTCTCAATCTCTCTCTCTATCTCTCTCTCAATCTCTCTCTCTATCTCTCCCTCAATCTCTCTCTCCACCTCTCTCTCTCTTGTCTCTCCTCCACCTCTCTCTCTCCCTCAATCTCTCTCTCTATCTCTCTCTCTCCCTCAATCTCTCTCTCTGTCTCTCTGTCCCCCCGTCTCTCTCTCGCTGCGACAGAGTGATGAGGTGACAGCAGAGAGCAGACAATGTCGGGTTACCCTGGTTATTTTGGAGGGGATGAGCGTCTCCTCCTCGGCAGTCTCTCCCTCCCCAGGCTCCAGACTGAGCCCCCGCTGATGATTCACCGGCGTGCGTGACGAGGGGTGACGACCCCAATTTGAAAGAGGGAGGAGGATGAGGAGGAGAAGAAGGAGGATGAGGATGAGAGGAGGGTGAAGAGGAGGAGGAGGGGATGGAGATACCTACGTCAGTAGTTCTCGCTAATGGGCAGATGTCCTTGTCCCTGACACAAGTAAATCAGTCTCCCGAGGAGGAGAGAGACAGGGGGAGAAAGAGGAAGGGAGGGAGGAAGGGAGGGAGGAAGGGAGGGAGGGAGGAAGGGAGGGAGGGAGGGAGGGAGAGAGAGAGAGAGGGAGGGAGGGAGGGAGGGAGGGAGGGAGGGAGGGAGGGAGGGAGGGAGGGAGGGAGAGAGGGAGGGAGGGAGGGAGGGAGGGAGAGAAAGAGAAAGACAGAGATTGAGATTGCAGTCTGCTAACGAGGGGAGGGGGTGGGCGTGTGTGAGTGTGTGTGCGTGCGTGTGCGTGTGTGAGTGAAATTATAAGCAATTAGGTTTGCCTCCGAGCCCACCTCCTCGAAAAACGTTCGTTTGATGATGTGAAAGAAAGGGGGGTCGGGGGGATGAGGGGGTGGTGGGAGGGGGGGGGGGGAATGGAGGGGGGGGACTGAGTGTTGGGAATCGTCCTCCCTTCCGTTCTTGTGGGAAGCGTCTGAAGATCATTGCGGCGCTTTTTGCAGCCACAACCAGAGAGTTAATGACCACAGGGAAAGAAAAAAAAACCTTCACAAGCGATTAAATTAAGCCGCTAGATTAAATAGCTTTACACGAGTACCACTTCGTGAGCTTAGAATGATAAGGTTCTATCTCCGTCTAGGGCGGTTCAGAGATATTGAGCGTCAAAGTTTTTACATTCCATTATGTTTTGTGAGACGGAACCTTTGTATTTTTATGAATTACTAACTAAAAAATGTCAACATTTAAAAAATAACACCACACAGGCATTAATAAACACCTAATGGATCAGATTATGTAAAAAACTCAATTTTGACAAAATTGGAGATAGAACCTTATAATTCTAAGCTCACGACTTCTCACTGCCAGGGCAGCCTCCCCTGTACACAGAACACCACACAGCTCCTTCACACCCACGTCACTGTAACCTGATGTAGTCATTTTTTATGGGGCACTGAAAAAAATAGTCACTGTTGCTGCTCATCAAACAGGAATGTTATTCGACATTCGACATTTCGTGGCGTTAGAATTCTAAGGTTCTATCCCCATTTTTGTCAAAATGTAGTTTTTTTTACATAGTCTGATCCATTAGGTGTTTATTAATGCCTGTGTGGTGTTATTTTTAAAATGTTGACGTTTTTTAAGTTAGTAATTCATAAAATACAAAGGTTCCATCTCACAAAACATAATGGAATGTAAAAACTTTGATGCTCAATATCTCTGAACTACCCTAAACGGAGATAGAACCTTATCATTCTAAGCTCACGGAATGTTATTCGACATTCTACATTCGACAGTTTATGCAGGCATAGCTTAGGGAGTCAGGGTTGGGTCTTTGCCCACACCGAGGTCAAACAGGAAACCGCCTCTCAGATATTGCCTGTCTACGTCCTGTTTTTGTCTAATTAAAGGATCGGGGGCAGTGAGATGTCAGGACCAGCGGTGAGTAGTCGGTGTTGTCTGAAGGTCGGACCTGTCGGACCTCCTGGCCTGAAGACCGGCTGTGATTCGGTCGTAGACAATCACCGCCGTGCTGATGTTCAGTATAACAGCACAGCCTCGAGTGTGATATTGCTTTTATACAACAGTTCTACAGCGCAATTTATTAGTTAACAGTAATAAGCGACAGCAGATTTGTATGTGACAGCTGCTGGTGAAAGGGGGTAACAGGTCGGCAGCCGATTTATGGACTGCACTTATATAGCTATGCCTTTATCCAAAGCGCTTTACAACGGCCTCTCATTCACCCATTCACACACACATTCACACACCAATGGTGGTAAGCTGCCATGCAAGGCACCGGCCCGCTCACTGGGAACAATTTGGGGTTCAGTGTCTTGCCCAAGGACGCTTCAACATGTGGCCAGCCGGGGCTCGAACCGCCGATCTGCCGACCTTGCGATCATTAGACGGCGGCTCTACCTCCTGAGACACAGCCACCCCTAATGTTTGGACTTTTTGGGGGGAAACCAGTCCTGATGTTTCTTGCCTCTGTGCTGAGAGAAGCCCACGTCTTCTCCATGGGCTCCTCTGAACTCAGGAGAGGCTCAGCCTCTCACACACATACACACATAGGCACGCACGGGCACACACACACAAATGGCAGCCGCGTTTTCTCACCTGATTAGCTAGAAGGTGGGATGTCGCTTGCCTGGGAATCTGTCCGACCAATCAGCAGACAGAACCCACGGTCGGTGGAGGGTCGTCAGCGTTACAGTCAGACACTCATTAGCAGCATCTTCCTGTGTTTAGTCCTGTGGGAGTGGGAGTGGGACCAGTAAGGGCTCGCTAGGCTTTGATGTAGATAAACGAAGATAACTTTAATCTCCCCCACTAATTAGGTATCCTCCACCGCCACCCCGCCATCTCTTCCTGTCTAGACAGGAGTACATGGGACACCCCCCCCAAACCCCCCTTGCCCTTTATGCGCCCCTTCCTGTGAGATGGCACAGTGATTAAAAGTACCTGCTTGCTCTAACTGCTGTTTGTGATGCTGCTGTTTCAAATCCTGTTTTGTGGTGTTAGCATTAGCAACATAAACCTGTAAGCTCTAACAGTGTTCTTCAATGTATGTATCCTACACAAATATATATATATGTGGGAATACGGTACATGTGGGAAAACTAGGGTTAGGGTTAGGTGCTAGGGTGCTACGCTTAGGGTTAGGGTCAGACATGCCGGCATGTACCAAGTCGACGTAGCAGCACCTAACCCTAACTCTATTTTTCCCACATGTACCGTAACATAAATATTGGACAGACTGTTGAGTAATCATGTAGACTTGTGAGCGCGGTTAGAGGCCTCACAGGCCTGAGTGAGGCTGTTGTTTGGGTTTGGGACCAGACCCCCGCCGCCCCCCGGGGTCTCTCTCCTGGCACGCTCCCCCGCGCGGGGCTTTATCTCCCTGGCCACTTGAGCCTGGGAAGTGAGGCTGCCGCGCTGAGCGCCAGGGCTCGCACAATCACTGGAGCCCCTCCAACATTCCCCCGACAGACTAGTCAAACAAACCGACAGGGCCTGCTGCTGCTGCCCCCGTCCGTGACTCAGTCCTCCCCCTGTCTGTCTGTCTGTCTGCCGCACCATGCCACAATGGGGCACATACCAGTAAACATCCCCCCCCCCCCCCCCAACCCTAGCGGGAGCTTGGCTAATGGAGGTCGCTGAGACTGTAATGGTAAACAGACTGACTTATATAGCACCTTGTTCTAAATGGAATGGTAAATGGACTGCACTTATATAGCGCCTTATTCCAAAGCGCTTTACAACGGCCTCTCATTCACCCATTCACACACACATTCACCTTCACCCACCAATGGCGGCAAGCTGCCATGCAAGGCGCCGGCCCGCTCATTGGGAGCTATTAGGGGTTCAGTGTCTTGCCCAAGGACACCTCGACATGTGGCCAGCCGGGGCTCGAACCGCCGATCTGCCGACCTTGCGATCATTAGACACCGGCTCTACCTCCTGTGCCACAGCCGCCCCACAGTAGTAGTCACCTAACGGGAGCTTGGCTGATGGAGGTCGCTGAGATTGTAACGGTAAACAGACTGACTTATATAGCGCCTTGTTCTAAAGCACTTTACAACGGCTCTCTCGTTCACTTCACACACTGATGGCGGCAAGCTGCCACGCAAGGCGCCGGCCCGCTCATTGGGAGCAATTTGGGATTCAGTGTCTTGCCCAAGGACACCTCCTTGACGTGTCGGCAGCCGGGGTTCGAACCGCCGCTCTGCCTGCCTACCTTGCGACCATTAGACGCCAGCTCTACCTCCTGCGCCACAGCCGCCCATAGATTGTCAACGTCATCATGCTTTTAATCATGAAATGTCATGAAATCAAGTGTTTAACTGTGGGTAGAGTGGGTGGATATGGAGACATTCCTTTATCAACTCAAAAGACCTCCAATTAACTATAACATTTGGCAAAATACAATGCAATGCACATGCTACAGGCTACCCAATAGTAAAGCAGACCCTTGGGGAGACTGTTTCTCAACATATTTGTGAGGCATTAGAGATTACAATGTTTCCCTTCCCATGTACATACATACATTTACGTACCACTTTACCCTATTATACTGAGCCAATTACCACTATTGCGCTATTGTCATTGTTCATATTGTATTCCACCCCTGTACATTGTACCGCACATTTCAAATCTTTTATCTAGTATTTTTTGTATATATAGTTATTTTTTAATCTTGTCGTATTATATTGTTATTTATTGTTTTTGTTTGCTATGCACCGTGGATGAGAGGGAAACGCAATTTCAGCCCTCTGTATGTCTGTACATGAATGAATGAATGAATGAATGGTCTTTATTGTCATTGATATAGTACAGGTACCATACCGTACATATATTGGATTGACAATAAAGCTGACCATTTTGAGTTTGTTCACATAGCAGCACCATTTGCAGGAACATGTACTCACACCTGTGGTACGTTGGCTCTGACGTACTGATGAAGCTCCTGAAAGGGTTTTGCAACAAGCTGTTGGAGGATGAGGGGAGCTAAGCTGTTTCAGGTTTCATTGACTCTTCAACTGGGTGTGCGAATCGCTCGCCTGACTGCAGACTCACGTCCTCTGAACGATATTATATCCGTCTGGCTCGGCCCTGTGGTGGATTCAGGTAGTTAGACAAGGATGACACATTTACAGGGAATGACCATGATATCTCACGGGTAGAAAGTCAAACTTACTGAACTGAATTCAACCTTTGTTAACACAGCTAGGTTAGTCTTATAATAATAATAATAATAATAATAATAATAATACATTTTATTTATGTGCGCCTTTCAAGGCTCTCAAGGACACCTTACAAGACAGTTTAAAACCACATATCAAAACATTAAAATCAACAAAGCAGAATGAGATAAAAACAGCAAAATCAGATAAAACAACAAACTAAATACAGGAGATCAAACCAAGTAAGCCATTGTGAAAAGGTGTGTTTTAAGACTGGATTTGAAAAGTGGTGAGAGTGTCAATATTGCGTATGTTAGGTGGCAGAGAGTTCCAGAGTGTTAGGTGGCAGAGAGTTCCAGAGTGTTAGGTGGCAGAGAGTTCCAGAATGTTAGGTGGCAGAGAGTTCCAGAATGTTAGGTGGCAGAGAGTTCCAGCGTGTTAGGTGGCAGAGAGTTCCAGAATGTTAGGTGGCAGAGAGTTCCAGAGTGTTAGGTGGCAGAGAGTTCCAGAGTGTTAGGTGGCAGAGAGTTCCAGAGTGTTAGGTGGCAGAGAGTTCCAGAATGTTAGGAGACAGACAGAGAGTTCCAGTATGTTAGGTGGCAGAGAGTTCCAGAGTGTTAGGTGGCAGAGAGTTCCAGAGTGTTAGGTGGCAGAGAGTTCCAGAGTGTTAGGTGGCAGAGAGTTCCAGAGTGTTAGGTGGCAGAGAGTTCCAGAATGTTAGGTGGCAGAGAGTTCCAGAATGTTAGGTGGCAGAGAGTTCCAGAGTGTTAGGTGGCAGAGAGTTCCAGAATGTTAGGTGGCAGAGAGTTCCAGAATGTTAGGTGGCAGAGAGTTCCAGAGTGTTAGGTGGCAGAGAGTTCCAGAGTGTTAGGTGGCAGAGAGTTCCAGAATGTTAGGTGGCAGAGAGTTCCAGAGTGTTAGGTGGCAGAGAGTTCCAGAATGTTAGGTGGCAGAGAGTTCCAGAATGTTAGGTGGCAGAGAGTTCCAGAGTGTTAGGTGGCAGAGAGTTCCAGAATGTTAGGTGGCAGAGAGTTCCAGAGTGTTAGGTGGCAGAGAGTTCCAGAATGTTAGGTGGCAGAGAGTTCCAGAATGTTAGGTGGCAGAGAGTTCCAGAGTGTTAGGTGGCAGAGAGTTCCAGAGTGTTAGGTGGCAGAGAGTTCCAGAGTGTTAGGTGGCAGAGAGTTCCAGAGTGTTAGGTGGCAGAGAGTTCCAGAGTGTTAGGTGGCAGAGTTCCAGAATGTTAGGTGGCAGAGTTCCAGAGTGTTAGGTGGCAGAGAGTTCCAGAGTGTTAGGTGGCAGAGAGTTCCAGAATGTTAGGTGGCAGAGAGTTCCAGAATGTTAGGTGGCAGAGAGTTCCAGAGTGTTAGGTGGCAGAGAGTTCCAGAATGTTAGGTGGCAGAGAGTTCCAGAGTGTTAGGTGGCAGAGAGTTCCAGAGTGTTAGGTGGCAGAGAGTTCCAGAGTGTTAGGTGGCAGAGAGTTCCAGAGTGTTAGGTGGCAGAGAGTTCCAGAATGTTAGGTGGCAGAGAGTTCTTATTGATATTATAAATTAAAATATGAAATGTGCCTGTTTATCTGGAATGCCTTCTGCCTTCTCGAGAGATGTGGTCAGTAAAAATAATGTGAGTCGTTATCAGCCGCAGCAAATAACAAAAGACTGGAAACCTTGGGGCCCTTATATGGCAACTATTGAAAACACTGAAAATACATTCCTTACAAGTGACTGCCAACATTTCTAATGGGGGAACTTTTGGGCAGGGGCAAGGGTATTAAGTGTAGGTATTTTTGTAAGTTATCACAGACACTTGACAGGAAGTGAGAGAGGGCTACAAACAGGAAGGAGCGGAATGTGCTTCCTCTTGGCCAACGGTGTTAGACGGGGCAGATTCCTTGTACCATCGTGACAGCCCTCCCTCTCTCTCCTCCACCGAAACACACACACACACGCACGGATGTTTTTCCACTGGAATCAGGGAGAAGCAGGCGGCCAGGAAAGAGACACATTGAGAGAGCAGATAACGGTGACAGTGTGCCCCCTATGTACGCTACAAATTAAGCCGACTATGGGCCACTTTTTTCCTCACCAAAGTGATCTTTCATAACAGCCACGAACAGATGAACATTCACTCACAACTTGTTGTTGTTTTTAGCAGATGCACGATCGAGGGAGCACAGATCTGGAATCCAGTGTCTCCTACTGCCTCTGCAACCACCGCCACCACGGCCCGCCTGGCTATATGAAATTAACATTGGTCGTCCTTGTGCGGCTTCCTGATTGAATCACAAGGGGGCCTGATGATGTCACAGGGTTTCACTCATACTTCCAAGGAGAGGGGGGGGGGGGGGCTGGCTGAGGATGACTCATCCTCTCTCTGATGACTGTCTCCTACAAAGCATTCAGGATAATTCAGGTACAACAAGAGAGGGACAGAGAGAGTGGGTACGCCGGGCGGGCCCCGCCTAATGGCATTCCAACAAAATGATTTATCGGGGAAGGTTCACACACGCAAGAGATGAATCTTAACAATGACAAATGCTCAACAGTATTGGCTACTTGTGAGGATTGTTTCAGCTAAGGAACTAGAGGACCACAGTGGTGTCACAGGCCTATAACTCAGTACGTAAGTCGGAGGGGCATGTACGACATTACATGGATAGTTCTGTTCAATTAATTACTTTTTGGAGGGAGGATTGTTAATCTGGCATCTATGATAAATGCTTAAAGGCGCAATTCACAACCTTGTATTCATCATCCCTAGCACCATACCAGTGTCAGGTGAAAACGGTCATTTTCTAGGTTCTGTAGTGAAAAAGATTAGAATAGGTTTAAATTTGGGCAGCTGTAGCGCATGAGGTAGAGTCGCCGTCTAATGATCGCAAGGTTGGCAAATTGGCAGTTCGAGCCCCGGCTGGCCACATGTCAGTGTCCTTGGGCAAGACACTGAACCCCAAATTGCTCCCAGTGAGCGGGCCAGAGCCTTGCATGTGAATGTGTGTGTGAATGTGTGTGTGAATGGGTGAATGAGAGGCCGTTGTAAAGCGCTTTGGATAAAGGCTCCGTCGCGCAACACCGCCCCCGTCTGGTGCTGGAGTAACGGTGTCGGGCTCGAGGATCTCCTTTGGGGCTGCCGGCCACGGGGTCGTGCGGCGGATCCTACGCAATAGGCAGGGGATAATTGGATGCTAGGTTGGGTGCAATTGGATACCAAATTGGGTGAAAAAGGGATAAAATCGAAAAAAACCAACAACAACAAAAAAAGAATGTAAATCTGCTATTTACCAGAGACGGGGGCCTCGAGTCGGACTCAAGTCGCAAATTTTGAGGAGATCCAGCTTGATTAATTTCTGCATAAATAGATGTGGTCGGACTGCTTTCCTTGCAGGATCACATTTTTAAGACCTGACACCTAATTTTTAGACCGAATAACTGAAATGTAAGACCTTTTTAGGCCTTAGAAATCGGACTGCTGGATTTTAGACTTTAAGGCTTTTTAAGACCAGCGTGGGAACCCTGTAGTTTGAATAGGTTTTCATGGTTTGATGCAGCCTAATGTTTAATCATGTCAGTATTAATCTTATTCAGAGGGAACACTACACAACACAACACAATGCAAGTGACACATTTTTATTCAAAAGGAGGAAAACAATCTAAACAAACAAAACAAACATCAAAACTAAATAACCTTCAAACGACAAAGGAGTACGAGATAACATCCTGGCACCTGAGCAGAGCCTCTTTCTGCACTCCGATGGGCGTCTGGAGGTCAGACACCTGGAAGTTGAGAACGTCGATGTCAGAGGCTCCGAACTTGGCCTCCACCGTGACACTCTCGTACATACGGAACTGGACTTGCTTGTTCGTCATGGTGATCAGAGTTCTCAGGAAGCACTCTCTCAACACCGATCGCGTGCGCTGCTCCTCTCGGAGTTGGACTGAGTCTGTGGTTGTGTCAGCCGAGGCTGATATGGTGGTCGGACACAGGGCGATGAATCGGGGTGAGCTCGGGTCGAACCCGCGGCCGTTGGGGTCCGGGCCTCGCGGCAGGCGGAGCACAGGCACCGGGGTCCTCATCTCAAGGTGTGGCTCTCTCTGAAATGACAGAACAAGACATGAAAATAACACAACATAATGCACACTAAATGTGATCTGATGTAATGATCAGACTTTTCTTTCGAAAAATGTGAACAGAATATAGTCTCATAAACAAGATCAACCATTGCATTGTAGGTCAGCACAGGTGTTCTTAATCAGGTTGATTGGGAGGCGCATTGATACTGGAAATGCAGCCTGAACAGTGGGTTGTTGAGATATTTACCACTGTTGCTAGCCAATCAGAATCCAGTATCCAAACATGCTGTTGTAGAAAGGGGTATTTTTACATATAGTGCTCTTTAAAAGAAGCAAACTCACTTTGTTTTCCAAACATCTATACACATACATCTATAACAGCTTTACAACATTTTTTTTACTTGCAACAACAAACTCCTGAATGTACCCTGCACTTGTAGGCAGACCCCCATATTTTTGCAGCTTTTGCTTTTCTTGTACAACTACAGATTTCAGAAACCTGATTTCAAGCAGGTTTCATTTACCTGCACGCCACTGATATCTTTAATATACATTGTTTTCAAATACAGAAGAGATTTGTTGTTAATTCATTTGTCCACCTCTATTGTGTGTGTGTGTGTGTGTGTGTGTGTGTGTGTGTGTGTGTGTGTGTGTGTGTGTGTGTGTGTGTGTGTTGGAGTGTTTTGGGGCCACAAACAAACGTAAAGGAAATACGTAAAATAGGCTGCGTTCGTAAATTCGCTCTGAGAGCGCCGGAGCGCACACTGGCTTCGACGTCATAAAGGGACCAAGTCATTTGATTGGACAAGAGGCGTTCCATGAGTGCTGATCAGATTTCCACAGCGTGTTTACGAACGCAGCCATGGTTTACCAGTAAACCGAAGGCTGAGGGAGTCGGAAAACCTCCCAACACCGAGACCAGCAACACACACAGCCAGACCCACATCTCTGTTCACATCTTATCTGACCACTTTACTCAATAAGCGATGAACTAAAGAGTTCGTGAGTTTAGAATTATAAGGTTCTATCTCCGTTTAGGGTAGTTCAGAGATATTGAGCGTCAAAGTTTTTACATTCCATTATGTTTTGTGAGATGGAATCTTTGTATTTTATGAATTACTAACTCAAAAATGTCAACATTTAAAAAATAACACCACACAGGCATTAATAAACACCTAATGGATCAGGTTATGTAAAAAAAACTACATTTTGACAAAAATGGAGATAGAACCTTATAATTCTAACGTCACGAGTTGTCACTGACCCGAACTTGTTTAGTAGCCTAGCTAGACAGGCAGAGAACAGTGATCTAATAATGAATGAATGCAACATGATTATAAACAAACTTACCGACAATTGGTCAGACTAAAGGTCTTTTAAGATGGATAAACAGTTTTAAAAGCGTTCGTTTGCAGGCTTACCTTACCGGTGTGCAGTGAAAAGCAGAGTTGTTTGTCTCCCAGAAGCTGTGAGGCTAGGAGCTGGAGCAACACATGTTCACATTCTTCTTCTTCTCTCGGGTTTAACGGCAGATTGCTGCATCCTTAATGTCGCACTACTGCCACCTACTGGATGTAGCCAAATCCTACACTGTCCAGTTTGTCAAAGTCTAGATACATTTCAGTCCAGTTCTCTCGAGAAAGCTGACCAGACACTTAATAATAATAATAATAGACTTATATAGCGCTTTTATAGACACTCAAATGTGACACTCTCATGTTGGAAAACTGCCCTACGGCCCAGTTTCCGAAGAGAGGGGATCATGCTCTGCTGCAGGATGTCACAGTATATATTGGAATTCATGTGTCCCTCAATGAAATGCAGCTCCCCAGTGCCGGCAGCACTCATGCAGCCCCAGACCATGATGCTGCCACCACCATGCTTGACTGTAGGCAAAACACATTTGTCTTGGCACTCCTCACCAGGGTGCCGCCACACACGCCGGACACCATCTGACCCAAACAGGTTTATTTTGGTCTCATCAGACCACAGGACATGGTTCCAGTAACTCATGTTCTTCGATTCATTGTCTTCAGCAAACTGTTTGCGGGCTTTCTTTTGCATCGGTTTCAGAAGAGGCTTCTGTCTGGACGGCCATACAAACCGATTTGATGCAGTGTGCGGCGTATGGTCTGGGCACTGACAGGCTGACATCCCACTTCTGCAACCTCTGCAGCAATGCTGGAAGCACTCGCACGTCTATTTTTGGAAACCAACCTCTGGATATGACGCTGAGCACGTGGACTCAACTTCTTTGGTCGACCCTGGCGAGGCCGGTTCCGAGTGGAACCTGTCCTGGAAAACCGCTGTATGATCTTAGCCACTGTGCTGCAACTCATTTTCAGGGTGTTGGCAATCTTCTTATAGCCAAGGCCATCTTTGTGAAGCGCAATAATCCTTTTTTTCAGCCGCTCAGAGAGTTCCTTGCCATGAGGTGCCATGTTGTCCAGCATTCAGAGAGAATTGTGCCCAAAACACCAAATTTAACAGCCCTGCTTATCATTTACACCTGAATCCTTGTAACACTAACGAGTCACATGACACCAGGGCGGGAAAACAACATCATTGGGCACAATTAGGACATGTTCACTATGGGGTGTACTGTAGTGATCTGTTAGGCACTCTTCGGTGCCCTCTAGTGGTGAGGGGGGATGGATATGGCTGTGTTCGAAATGGCATACTAGCATACTGCATAGTACTGCTATCAACCAATTACTGTGAGACTACAGAGGAGATTCTCAGCTTTTATTTGATGGTTGTGTACATATTGGTGACATCATTCAGAAATGTTTCATGCACTGTTTAGTTTATGCACATAGCCCAAACCACTGGTGACCTTAGCAATCACAAACAAGCTTTCAAGCCAAGGCAGACTTCTACAGTGGATGACTGAAAACATGTTTCTTTTCAGTCCCTCCATCAGTCACGCTGCCCGATCACGTCTCTTCACGACACTGCTGATGGAATGACCTTCCCACGGCTGTCAGAACTGCAGAGTCACTACCCATCTTCCGTCGTAGACTGAAGACCTCCATCTCTTCAGGTTACACCTTAACTGCTCCTCCTGAGACATCAGCAACCATGCACACCTCCCTTCTCTCACTCCTGTATCTTTTCAGGTACATGTCATATCCAGCTCTGACACCTACCCAGGCTTCCAGACCCAGGAGCAGAGACCGGCGGGAACCACCACGTCACCCCAGCACCAACCCCAGGTTCCAACTCAGCGACCCCAAACCCCCTGTTCCGGGCCCCCCCCCCCCTACTCCAGGCCCCCAGCTACAGGCCCAGTCCCCTACCCGCCAACCCCCAACCCCCAGCCCGGAACAAGCTGAGAAGAGCCAGGGAGCTTTTTCCCTGGATAAGCTGTGTACAGGTTTTTCGCCTCTGCTTGCCTGCCATGCGCCGAGCTCTCTGGGCCTCTCCTCGGGGGCCTCCGGTCGGCCTGCGTGCTCGATCTGCTCCGCCGCTGGGGCGCCTGGTCCGGCTAGCCTCGTGAAGGGCTACAGGAGTCTGAGCCTGGTGGGCTGGGCCGGATGCGCCGGTGGTGGGGCGGGTCGGGTGAGTCGGGTGTGTGGGGTCCCTCGGGGGAGGGAGGTGGGGGAGCCACGGCTTTGCACTGGTGGGCAAACTGGATAGTAGTCGCTCTACAACTAGAGGGCTGCAGGGGAATTTTTTTCCCGGATGCACAGCGAACAGGTTTTTTTACCCCTGCCTCCTACCGACACTGGAACCTGGACACTGAACACTGAACACTGAACATTACACTACACTGGACAATACACTGAACACTGAGCACTTTAGTTAGTTTAATGTTGGTTGTTGTTGAATGTAATGTCTTAAATGTCTGATTGTTTGATTAATTGATTGTATATACGGTGTTGTGTTTTTATAAAAACCAATAAAAAACACCTGAGACATCTACTGCCCCCCAGCACTGTGTCTCCTGAAGACACCCACTTTTCTCCTTTACTGTGTCCCCTAAGACTTCTACTGCCCCCCTTGTACTGTTTTTCTCTTTCTCCAGTGTCTAAATAAAATAAAAACTTTTAAAAAGGCTAGGTTTAGAAGAAGGTGATAGAAGAAGGTTTTTCCTTCTATCAATGGCCCCGGGCCTGAGCTGGATTACTCTTCCTGCTACGACTGGTGGATTGATGATTCACTTGCTTAGTCAAATGTATTGATTGTAAGTCGCTTTGGAATAAGGCGAAAAAATGTAAAATGTAATGTTTCACTATCCCATTACTGACACAGGGACCCATATCGTCTTATCTAGATCCACTAAAAACAGGAGGGGGTCGTATCACTACAGTAAATCTAAGTTAGGCCAATATCCACTGAACAAACTTAGGGAGGAGAACTAATTTCAGCTTGTGTAGATTATAAAAAAGGTAATAAAAGGTGATTATGCAAGAGATAAGCTGTAAAATATACATTTCAATGTGGGAGGGGGGGGAGGAGAGAAGAGTGATAGAGCGAGAGAGAGAGGGGGGGGAGACAGAAGAGAGAGAGAGACAGAGAGAGAGAGAGAAAGGGAGAGAGAGAGACAGA
Organism: Nansenia antarctica; assembly: GCF_963989245.1. Lineage (NCBI taxonomy): Eukaryota > Metazoa > Chordata > Actinopteri > Argentiniformes > Microstomatidae > Nansenia > Nansenia antarctica. The sequence continues at coordinate 29,722,001 of NC_137684.1, read as the reverse complement.
GATAATTTAAAGTACAGACTAGTTGGTGAGGGATACCTGCATCTGTCTTCGGATGAACGGCATCCAAATCATCTGACAAAGGAGGACCTACGTTCATCTCCAGCAAAGCGTCGGAATGACCGAAGTTAAGAGAAAGATTTGACCTGGTAACTGTTGACCTGGCAACTGTCTCCCAGTGATTCTACATACTACTGAACCCGAAATAGACACTGCAGTTGCTTTTAACATTTACTCAAGTTGTTCATGTCGACTATATACATCGTCTATGAGTAGACATGAAGGAGGGCCATTCTTGCTGGTGTCCCTCTCTGTGTCTGAGCAGGAACACTGCTCGTTTCTGCCTCCTGGGGGCGCTCATCTCTCTCTACATGCTCGCTGGAGCGGTGGTCTTCTCTGCCCTGGAGACCCCCACCGAGCTGAGGGCTCAACGACGCTGGGAGAGGCGGCTGGAGGTGTTCAGTCACAAGCACGGGGTCAGTCTGGAGGACCTGAACGTCCTGCTGCGCCACTACGAGGAGGCGAACAGCGCAGGCGTCCGGATGGAGCCCCGCAAGGCCCGCTGGGACTTCTCGGGGGCCTTCTACTTCGTGGGCACGGTGGTCTCCACCATAGGTCAATAAGGGAGTTGGAAGGATGGACCATGTTACTGTTTCAATGTGGGAGGGGGGGAGGGGGGAGAGAGAGGGGGGTAGAGAGAGAGGGGGGTGAGACAGAGAGAGAGAGAGAGAGAGAGAGTGAGAGACAGAGAGAGAGAGAGAGAAAGTGAGAGAGAGACAGAGAGACGGAGACAGAGAGAGAGAGAGAGAGACAGACAGAGAGAGAGAGACAGAGAGAGAGAGACAGAGAGAGAGAGAGAGACAGAGAGAGAGAGAGAGACAGAGAGAGAGAGAGAGAGGGAGAGAGAGAGACAGAGAGAGAGAGAGAGAGAGACAGAGAGAGAGAGAGAGAGAGGGAGAGAGAGAGACAGAGAGAGAGAGAGAGAGAGACAGAGAGAGAGAGACAGAGAGAGAGAGGGAGAGAGAGAGAGAGAGTGTCTGTGTCTGGAGACAGTTCCTGCTCAGACATGGACCATGTTACTGTTTCTGTCTGCTGATCTGTCACAGTTGTTAGACCCACGGATTATGGGTTAGGGCCTAACCTCTCTAAGCGAGACTGTCAATCTACCCCCTCTGTAAACTGTGGTGTTGAATTTGTTAAACTGATTCTCATTCTTGTAATAATTTTATTTTTCAAGACTCCTGGTTTCTTCACCAAAGCGGTGTGGCCATGGGAAGTCCATTCGCTCCCTCCTTTGCCAATCTTTATATGTCCCTTTTTGAAGAGTTGTTCATTCACACTAACAATATCTTTACATCTATCATCTAACATATTTCTTTGTAACTTTATCTATCTATAGGGACTTCGATGTCACTCGGATCTCCTGTTATCTGACACACCAGCTTATGACACCCTTTTTCAGGTCTGATGTTTCAGCTGCACTGTGTAGATTTAGTGTCAATACTTTTTCAGCTCTGTTATTTAAGAGTCAGTCAGATTATGTGTTTCCCACCCAGGCTCCCCCCGCCTGTCTCTTTCTCTTTCTTTTCTTCTTTCAGGACTCACCTCACACATTAGGCTACATGTTATTTCTATCTAGCCTTCACCGCTAAATCTATTCATGTGCAAAGAATCTCACAGGTGCCATCTATTCAATTAGCCTACCTGACTATATAATGGATGTCTTACTGTGTGTTTGTATTCAAGACTTGACAAAGGCTACGGCCGAAACCGTTGTCCTATTAAACCACAATTTGCACTTTAATTTAGCATGGCCTAACATTACCAACAGCTTCATACATATTTGTCTAATGATTGGTTGCATTCAAGTCTTAATTACTGTTATCACCACACAATGCTGTGTTAGAGGTATGCACAGTATGCACAAGGTGTGTAGATGTGCTAAAGGGAAATTACAACATATAATTACAACAATCTATAAAAAAGCATGCAATGATAAAGCTACTATCTACTATTTTTACTGGCGAGAGACTATTTACCAGCCTCAATTTCAGAGGTGTAATGAACATTTACAGTCTCCCTCTAACACTGCTTTATCTCCCTGTCCTCTGTATCACCACGGAAACAGTGCGAGGGGGTTGACACAATCTGTGGATCAATTTCCTGTTTCAATAACCTGCATGTTTGCCCTCTATATAGACTCATTTGTGGCCGATGATGATTTTCTTTCTGGCAGAAAGACGGTGACATGTTTGATGATGAAAATACTGATACTAACTGAGACACCCTCTACCCCTCTCTCTCTACCGCTCCCCCCCCTCCCCCCTCTCCCTCTCTCTCTCTCGACCTCACTCCACCCTTCTCTCTCTCTCTCTACCACTCCCCCCCTCTCTCTCTCTCTCTCTCTCTCCACCTCACTCCACCCTTCTCTCTCTCTCTCTCTCTCTCTCTCTCTCTCTCTCTCTCTCTCTCTACCACTCCCCCCTCCCCCCTGTCCCTCTCTCTCCCTCCACCTCACTCCACCCTTCTCTCTCTCGCTCTCTGACAGGTTTCGGAATGACGGCTCCCTCCACCACTACGGGCAAAGCTCTCCTGGTGGTCTACGGCCTGATCGGCTGCTCAGCTACCCTCCTCTTCTTCAACCTCTTCCTGGAGCGAGTCATCACCATGCTGGGACTCCTCATGCGACGGTGTCACAGGAGGCAAACCCACAACGCCAGGCTGGCATCGGCCAGCAGCAGCAGCAGCAGCAACAACAACGGCACTCATCAAGAAGATGGAGGAGAGGACAGAAGCACTAAGGGTGGTGGCAAAGAAGGGTGGCAGCCGTCGGTGTATCACATCACCCTCATCCTCTTCGCTGCCTCCCTGGTGGTGACCTGTGGCGCTGCGGCTCTCTACTCGGCCATGGAAGGCTGGAGCTTCTTTGACGCCCTGTACTTCTGCTTCGTGACCTTCAGTACGATGGGCTTCGGGGACCTGGTGAGCGGACAGCAGGAGCACCAGGAGCCCCTCCTGGGTTACCAGATGGCCAACTGCCTCCTCATGCTCCTGGGCGCGTGCTGCACCTACTCCCTGTTCAACAGCATCTCTGTGGTCGTCAAGCAGGGCCTGGACTGGACCCTGGACAAACTGGTCCGTCTGCGGAGGTGCAACTGCCACAGCGGAGGATCTCACCGGCGGAGGCCGTGGTTTGCGGTCTGTTGTTGCGATGTTTCTAGGTTCTTCCATAGCGGCGATGAACCGGTGCAGTCACAAACAGGGAACGTTTCGGGCCATAACAACATAGTGAGGCCCGGTTTCTTAACCAACCCGATGGGGAAGTGCTTGTGTAGTGACGCCACGGTGGAGACAGTGTGCCACAGAGGCACAGACGTCGGCACCAGCTTAGCGGGGGCTGGCCAATGCGGGCACAGGCTACCCGGGGAGAACATGATCCATGTCTGACTCTGACCACCACCTTCATGTCTAATGTGACTTTTCAAAGGGGTAAATGGTAAATGGACTGCACTTATATAGCGCCTTTTTTTGCTGCTCCAAAGCTGCTCCAAAGCGCTTTACAACGGCCTCTCATTCACCCATTCACACATTCACACACCAATGGCGGCAAGCTACCATGCAAGGCGCCGGCCCGCTCACTGGGAGCAATTTTGGGGTTCAGTGTCTTGCCCAAGGACACTACGACATGTGGCCAGCCGGGGCTCGAACCGCCGATCTGCCAACCTTGCGATCGTTAAACGGCGACTCTACCTCCTGAGACACAAGGGATCTCTGTTGATACTGTCTACAATAGACCCTTAGTTTGCCTGAAGATAAACACAATAATTGTTCAATCTTTCCTATTGTAAATTAAGAAGATGTATCATATGCTGCAGCTCATGTAAGCTGCTTACAGGATGTGTGGCTTTTATAACTAATAAAGAGATCTATGTAATCTATAATCTGCAATTTGTGATACATTGTAATATTTTGGTCCGCACATCACATACACACACACACACACACACACACACACACAGGCATCTGTGCAGTCTCAAGTTGGACAATGTAGTGAAATTCGGACTGCAGGGCTTGAAAACATGGCCTTGACTAATCGTGTTGTACATCTTTTAAAAAATAACCACCCCAAAAGACAACCATCAACAAAACAGCATGTGCAATCAATACATCTCTCAAATAACATCATGAGTGACATGATACTACACACCTGCCGCACCCCTTCATATACTCCCTACGTCCCTGTGCACAGATGCATTGGCCCCGTCTGAAACATGTTTGGTTTCTAGTCGTTTTGGCTCTTCAACTTAAACACGGCCAACGGTAAAGGCTAAGGTGAAGCACCAATTCTCAGTCAGTAGCTGAGGTAAATGGACTGCACTTATATAGCGCCTTCATCCAAAGCGCTTTACAGCGGCCTCTCATTCACACATTCACACACCAATGGCGGCAAGCTACCATGCAAGGCGCCGGCCGGCCCGCTCACTGGGAGCAATTTGGGGTTCAGTCAGCGTCTTGCCCAAGGACACTTCGACATGTGGCCAGCCGGGGCTCGAACCGCCGATCTGCCAACCTTGCGATCATTAGATGGCGGCTCTACCTCCTGAGACACAGCCGCCCCAGCAGCCTGCCCTGAGGGCAGTAGGCGGTCTAGTGCCCTTTATTCTGTATGGGAAAAACAAGAAACAGGTGGATAATAAACTGAATCTGATCACTGAGTTACTCCTCATTCATTATGGAAGGAAGTAAATAGCATGAGGGGCCAAGAACCTCATCAGCATCTTTGTGGCGCATTGCTCTGGCTTAGGTCCACTTCTCCAACATACACAGCAGTTTTTTGCAGA
>NC_137684.1:29672163-29712163 GCF_963989245.1 Nansenia antarctica | reverse complement strand
TCTGTAGTCTGCGTGTTGCCTCTCACAGAGACGGAGCAGAGAGAGCATTGTCACCCTCGGGATGTTAATCAGGGTTTGTTAAAGCACAACTCCAGCTTGGGGGAAATAATAATTGTATGTACATACACTTTGAGAACATGTCTTGGAAAAAGATGTCCCAGAGCCATGATGCTAGACTTTACAGAGCCTGCACCACCTCACCTGTTGGTTGAGTGTTGCGTGTTGTGACCACCAATAGGTAGGCTACTTCCCCCTCGTGTTGCCCTTTTAGTAGACAGGGAATATTATCTGTGAAGAAAAAACATTCTCTTCAATCTCTTAAACACAGTCATTCATGCAAGTGATTGAAGTGTCGAAGTGTCCTTGGCCTAGACACTGAACCCCATATTGCTCCCAATGAGCGGGCCGGCGCCTTGCATGGTAGCTTGCCGCTATTGGTGTGTGAATGTGTGAATGAGAGGCCGTTGTAAGGCGCTTTGGATAAAGGCGCGATATAAGTGCAGTCCATTTAAACCTTGTGGCCACTAGCGAAGGCGCCTCACTAGACTCTTTGAATGTCAAATTAGTTGGGCATCCATTAGCCTATACAAATAACCAGTTAACAAGAGATCTCTCTCAGTAACCATTCAAAGCGACGTTCTAGCAGATTATCCTAGCATACAGAGTTAAACCGTTGCATTGTTGGCCAAATGAGTTAAGCTTGTCCATCAAAAGTCGTAGGCTGATGTATCGTCTCACTTGCCAGATGTAAGAGAAGGGGTGAAAGACATGCCTTGTAACACAGCTCTTTCCTTGAGCTGATTTCAGAGGTAGGCTACTTTGAGCAACTCAATTCTAAAAACCCATTGCTGTATGTACTGTATATAACTCTAGCTCAGTGACACGCTACCATGAGAGGTATGAATGGAGTGTGAGAGTCATGGCACGTTTCCCGCTATCATCGTGGTTCACACAGAAGACAGCGTGAAAACCTACACACACACGAAGACCGACTACCTCAATTCATCTCCTAGAGTAGTGGCAGTGGCCAGGCATACAACCACATCAGACAGGCCAACACCCTCCCAACATTTAAACAGGCCCTCAAAACCCACCTCTTCAAGCTCGCCTTCACCAGTTAACCCTCTCCCCCCCTCTCCCCTTCCCATGTGTCCCCAGCACTACCTTCATTAGGCCCCTATACTTTCTTTTATTTATTTTGTGTCTTTTTATTATTACTACTCAACATGAATGAATGAATCGATTTAAAGTAATTTACAACCAGTGTCACGTCAGGGTCACCAAAACTGTAGAGGGATTTATATTAAAATGTGTTTCCTCGGCCCCGCGGTGGCGCAGCAGTCTAAGCATCAGTCTCTGGTGCAAGCTGCCCACTGGGGACTGGGATCGAAACCCGGTCTCGCCAGACCCGGATATGGCCGGGGCCCACGGGGAGCAGCATATTGGACGGCCGCTCCCGAGGGTGGTATAGGCTATTTCCAGATAAGGATCCGTCGCGCAACACCGCCCCCGTCTGGTGCCGGAATAACAGTGTTGGGCTCGAGGGGCCGGTAGCTAGTCTATCGGCTCTCTCATCTGGGCTGCCGGCCACGGGGTGCACGTGCGGCCGATCCTACGCAATAGGCGACAGGGGATAATTGGACACTAGGTTGGGTATAATTGGATACTAAATTGGGTGAAAAAGGGATAAAATCAAAAGATAAAAAAATAAATTTGTTTCCTCAATTATGTTTGGCAGAGACTTTCGGCTATATTTGCTTGATAACAGAATATATCTAATATTGATTGAATCCGACTCCAAAGGTAATTATCACTGTGCAAATACGGTAATTGTTGACTTGAGTCTGTGCTTATTTAGTGCAGGAAAGGTCAAATAGAATGAATGAGATGAGGCTTTAATAATGCTGTTTACTTCTATTACAAAGCAAATACTTATAGTGCGGCAGCTTAGCAAAATAATGGGGACGCGCCGGACAAAAGCACCAAACTTTTTCCATGTGCTCTACATCACCATAGCTTTCAATTTTTGGTGGGAGCCACTTCATCAAGATGGCCGATGGCGGCCATCTTGGATTTCCAAGGTGGCCGCCATGTAAAATCTATAAGTGCAAATATCTCGGCTTCCAAGCCACATACAAGGTCAATCTTGGTGTCAAAATATACATTTTCTGGGTCAAGGAATGCATTAAAGCTATTGAGAATATCACTAGATGATTATTTGTGCCGAGATCAAATAAATATGTTCATTCTGGCAATGTATCCATAAGTTTCAACTCGGTTCCTAAGCAGCTGGACATATATTAATATGTATGTTTTCAATGGCATGTATATTGAAAAATGGACAACATGCATTAATTGAATTGAACTTTATGTGCTTCACTTTTTAACATAACAAAGCATTTTATATCATCAAATTATCGGTCACATTTACAACTGCAAAGCTCTGTGCATTTCCAGTGTGCTTTCTTGCATGAGCACTTTGCACCACAGCCACTTGCGCTTTTACAGCCACATTTGACCAGTTCAGTGCAGCTTTCAAAAGCCATTGGTAGAATGCTCCACACAGGAAGCCAGACCTGGCTGTCTCTATCCAATGTCCATCCACATCCTTCTGGACTGGGTGTCGGCTGCTGAGCCAGTTCAGATGTTGCCCAGATCCCAGACTGGTAGGCAACTCGCTTCAAGTGCTGCAGAAGGGAATCTTGTGTTGGTGGAATGTGTTCCATGGTTCTGTTCTTCTGGCAGAACAACTCTCTCCGTGCTTCATTAATAGATTCCACATCACTCATCTTGTCGTAAAGGACGATTGTGTAGCGCTCCAGAAGTTGAAATTGCTGGGCATCTATGGTCACGGGAGTGTGCGGATTCGCTGCCATGTAGTTGAAGGCCTGGGTGACCTCGGGGTAGGACTTCCCAAGCCTCCAATGCTGACTTCTTCCCCTTCCCACAGAATGCTGAGGTTGTGTCACAGCCTGTGAAACAGTGGAAGACTGGAAGTGCTGTGGACTTACCTTTGCCCAGAGTATGGCAGATGTTATTGATATGAAGATATCTGTAGTTCTTGCCAGTGCCAAAAGCGACCCAGATGTCTGCAGCTGGATACTTGGAGGGCAGGGCATGGAACTTGCCGATGAGGATAACGACAACATCTGTATCCACAGTGCGTACCAAGCAGGTAGAAGAGCGATGCTCCAGGGCATCAAGCAGATGAATCAGTATCCTGGTGTCGGCCTCTTCATGGTTACATGGCAGTATGAAGTGGCTGGTGTCTGTGCCGACCACTCTGGTGCCAGATGTAATGAAGACCTGCTTACCATCTGGCCAGGCAATGGATGCAATCTTCCTGGAGAGGAAGGTGAAGAGTTCCTGCTTGTTCATAGGGTCACGCAGGAAATCTGGCCAATTCCCTGGCAGCTTGTTCTGACCAGCCACCTTCCGTCGTATCCCTTTGCCTTGCTTCTCCCTTGTTGACTCTTTTATGCTGCTGGTGATGTAAGTATCCCAGACCACATCAACTCTTGCAGAGGTCTCCAAGTGCTTCATGATGTGGGTGGGAACAAAGACACAACTGGCATATTCGTCGAATGTGGTAATGTTGGTGGTGGACAGGAAGTGCACAACAGCAGCACCGTCGAGTACTTTGACATCAAAAGTCCCTGGAGGTAAAAAAGAAAGTTAGTTAAAAAACGAAAAACAAACTTTAAATAAGGACTCTCTACAGACCTTGAAGAGAATGATATGCACTTTTTTCTGATTATTACTGATACTACTTAATGCCACTGACTGATTACAACTTGTTTGTAAAAAAAAAAAAAAGTACCTGGAGGTTCCTGTTGTGTCTTCTCTGTCAGAACAATTAGCAGATCTGACTTCTTTCCCAAGCGTAGTTTCCCTCTGTCAGATAGGGAGGGAGGGTATGGATGGTTTTCGTGCTTAAAAAAGGTGCTCATGTCACCCTCTCTGTGTTGCATGGCTATATATAATTGGGAGAAGAGTGCAACATCATCCTTCAACATTGAGGTCTGCCCTGCCTGCTTGGTCTTGGTCTTGGGTGTTGGGCATCTGAAGAGAGGCAGTGAGTTATTTTTGATGGGCTCGTGAATGGAGTGTGTGCGGTTCCTGATCACTCTCTCATGGTACTTGTTGTACTGATCTCTGCCCACTGATTCCACATTGCGGACTGTGTTAACCACAGACTCGTCAGTTATATTTCGTGTGTCCAGCATTAGAAGCTCGGGGGTATCATCTAGGAATGGATTGCTCATCCCAGTGATGGTGTGCACCAGAGCTAGTGCTTGTTCTTTGAATGTCTTCTGTGTAGACATTCCTTCTTCATGGTGTTGTTGTTTATTGCCTTCTTCTGAACTCCTGCTCAAACTCTTTTAGGAGTCATGCTTGTTCAGGCCCTGCGATCATCCACTTCTTGAATGCAGAGGGATTCTCGGTGAGTCCCACTGCACCCCCAGAACCCTTCACCAGATCATTATTCTGCTCATGAGCCTGGTCTATCGGTATGCTTGAGAATCTGTTTGTGGTCTTGGGAATAACCCAGTGACCATGTTCTTCAAATTCATTGTGAATGGACATGGGCAAGCTTTCCATGTCGCGGATGTGGACAGGAATCCATCTGGCATAGTTCTGGTGATCAAGGGCGAAGAACCATGGGACGAGAGCCTTCAGTGACTCCACATAGAGGGGGAAATCCTGTTCTCTGTGGACACGTACAAATATCAGACCCATTATTTCCAAGTTGAGGATGGTATCCCAGTACTGGAATGTTGGACTCTTGGTGATCATATCTTGTCTCCAAGCTTCTTTGATCTTCTCATCACGTGGTCCCTCAGTCACCATGTCCAAGAAGGCATCCTGCTGCAGCTTCCCCAGTGCCAGAGCGCTCACTTGGTGGGCATGTCTTGTCCTAGTGAGGTGGGATGCTTTGAGGAAAGAGTCAGCTGTGCCAGAGGATGCGATACCAGCCTCAGTCAGTGCAGTGGTCCAAAAAAAGAAAATCACATAATGATATTCTCAATAGCTTTAATGCATTCCCTGACCCAGAACATGTATATTTTGACACCAAGATTGACCTTCTAAGTGGCTTGGAAGCCGAGATATTTGCACTTATAGATTTTACATGGCGGCCACCTTGGAAATCCAAAATGGCCGCCATCGGCCATCTTGATGAAGTGGCTCCCACCAAAAATTGAAAGCTATGGTGATGTAGAGCACATGGAAAAAATTTGGTGCTTTTGTCCGGCGCGTCCCCATTATGTTCAAATATGGTCTTAAGCCACCGCACTATTAATAGAAAAAGCAAATATAAGCGCTTTACAACAGCCTCTCATTCACCCATTCACACACACATTCACACACACATTCACACACACATTCACACACCAATGGCGGCAAGCTGCCATGCAAGGCGCCGGCTTGTTCACTGGGAGCAATTTGGGGTTCAGTCTTGCCCAAGGACACTTCGACATGTGGCCAGCCGGGGCTCGAACCGCCGATCTGCCAACCTTGCGATCATTAGACGGCGGCTCTACCCCCCCCCCCCCCCCCGGTAATGTCAGTGTCCGATACTAATCTGGTTAGCCATGTTACCAGGTGGAAGTAGTACTAGAATAAAAGTAAAATAAAACTGCATGTCACCTGTCCCCTGAGATAAGCCCGGTCACCTAGCTAGATATTCCTGCCATTACAACAATGGGAGTATTCGCACACTCACACAACCAGACACACTCTCACTCTCAAGCAAAACCTTGGTGTACATAGGACGAGTCAAATACCCACGTTGGTTAAAACCACACCACACAGAGGTGGTAATACGTGTGCTACATTGGCGACCCTGTTACTGCCTGGCTAATTATAGCCGACGTGGGTATTTATACCCGTCCCTCATCACACCTCCTCAGCCCAGAGTGTGTTGAGCTGGGCCTGTTGACTGACTCAGACAGGCCTGATAAGACCTCCGCAGTGGGGAGGAGGAAGAGGAATTGAGGCCTCAAAGTACTGTGGCTGTGTCTCAGGAGGTAGAGTCGGCGTCTAATGATCGCAAGGTTGGCAGATCGGCGGTTCGAGCCCCGACTGGCCACATGTCGAAGTGTCCTTGGGCAAGACACTGCACCTCAAATTGCTCCCAGTGAGCGGGCCGGCACCTTGCATGGTAGCTTGCCACCATTGGTGTGTGAATGTGTGTGTGAATGGGTGAATGAGAGGCCGTTGTAAAAGCGTTTTGGAATAAGGCGCTGTGTAAGTCAGTCCATTTAAAGTACTGGTTAGGCTCATCCACTGTTTTAGGATCAGATTAAAACCATTTAGGCTACTTAGTTTTTTTTATTCTTTTACTTATTTTTTTATTCTTATTATTTTATTCTTTTTTTTTTACTCTGTATTGTCTTGTGTTTTGCCTTAACTGCTTTTATTTGTATGCGCATTGCATTCCTGTGTGATGTGTGCTGTACAAATCAAGCCTAGATTATTATGCCTGGTCCTAACCTTTACTGTTAGGGGGGGAAATGCTAAAGTGATCTTTGATCAGTGACCCCTCGGAGCACAGAGATGGGCAGGTGCTCTCTCTCCCTGTCAATCATGTCAACTCATTTTCACTCATGTTAGTGTTCGCACCAGGTGCTCACAGACAGTACTTGAACTTGACACACAAAGTACTCCAATACCTTAAAATCTGAAATGTTCTCAATTTAGTCCTTGAAATTATTATAGCAGGTTTAGAAGTTTCCCTGTTGCAATTAGGGCTGGGCTATATGGTCCAAAATGTTATCACAAGATATTTTTCACATTGGTCGATAATAGTGCTGTCCCAAACGACTATTTTTCTAACGATTAATCTAGCGATTATTTTTTCAATTAGTCTAACGACTAATTTATCGATAAGTCTAACGATAATTTTTGTACTGTAAAAACAAAACAAAACAAAAAACGTATTTGTCTCCACCTCACTGCTATGTTTAGCCAACTTGAATGCCAACATGGCCATTTAGAAGTCTGTCCATCACCACAACACATAGCTAGCTAACATTACTCTCGCTGCTATGTTATGATTAGCTAAATTGATGCTAACGTAGCATGCGAGCTACGAGCTAGATAACGTACAGTAGGTGCTCGCACCACAATGACAATAGGCTACCGTAGCTAGCCAGCTACATAGCTAACGTTACTAACACCAGAAGACAAGACATACGAACTGTGGTGAGCTACATTGCTTGTGTAACATTAGCTAGTAGCTATCCATTTTTCACTCATACACTTAATTGTCTCGCCTGGTAAAATAAAGGTTTAAAAAAAAAAAAAAAAAAAAAAAATCGCCATTTTGTTTCTTTACGACTAACCGACGCATATTACGCTAACCGACGTATTGACGTAGTCGATGACGTCGACGACGTCGAATAATCGTAACAGCCCTAGTCGATAATAATAATTGTCATGCATTACATTAAATAATGCTCTGCAGTTTGAAGGGCATGTTGTGCTTCTGCATGAAGCCTGAAGAAACAAGTGTGTTCAAAAGGTGTCAAGGAGATACCAGACGATCAAGCTTCTCTTTTTAATTGTTGTCTGTGAGCGGATAGTTCCTTCCTATTATATAAATTGTCATCTAGATCTGTCTCAAACTATGCCGTGTTGGGTCCTTGAATTTGAGGGAATTGAGTCTTGAAAGTCCTTGAAAGGTGCTTGAATGTGATGTTTCAGAAGGTGTGGGAACCCTGGTTTACATCTCAGACTGAACGGTTACCCCAGAACTCACTCTCGTCCTCTCTCTCGTCTCCTACAGGCAGACCAACTGACCGAAGAGCAGATTGCTGGTGAGTACTAACCCAAAATGGCAAAGACATCAGAAGTTATTTTTCCTGAGTGGGGCAGTCCCACTCATATTTTTCATTTTGTTGGACAGATGTAGTGAAGTCAGACAGGAAAGTAAGGAGGAGAAGGGAGAGAGAAAGAGGGCATGTCAGCAGGGCATGGGCCGGATTCTAACCCATGCCGACATGGGCACATGTGTGCACTGTAGATCGCGGTGCTAGACCACTGGACCACCCCAGGCCACATCAGAGGCTTTTAAATCAGAAAGTAAGTGTAGTTGCTAGGTGATGATTCTGTTGTGTGCCTACTTAGACTCACCAAGAGAGCTCTTGACAGTTGGCCACAGTTGCTATAGCTAAAGACAGTCTCTTCAGTAATTCTACGCAATTCTACCTGTTTTATGCAAGGGCTTGCAATTTGGACGTATCACAGCACTACTACAGCATAAAACAGTTATATCAAAACCATTTGGCTTGCAATTGTGACAAATCACAGCATACAGTGGCCTGCATACGTAATGGAACAGTGAAGCATTTTTCTCTCTTTGAGTACTCGATCGATTTCACATCGATTACTGTGAGGCTAAAGTATAGATGATCAACTTTTATTTGATGGTATTTGTACATATTGGGTTGTCATTTCTAAATGGTGAAACCATGTCAGGGTTCGACAGTAACGCTTGCCCGGAGCAAGTAAAACATTCGCCTGGTTTGTTTGCGTGAGCCCTACGACGCTGCTGGATCCTGGATATGTTTACCTGTGTGCAGGAAGAACAACAGACGGCGCAGGCGCCAGGTAAAAATATCCAGGATCTAGCAGCGTCGTGGGGCTCGCGCAAACAAACCAGGCGGATGTTTTACTTGCTCCGGGAAAGCGTTACTCCTCGCCAGTCGGTTTCTCATGTTGTGTCAGTTTGGACATTGACAAACACTGCAACCAGTAGCTGTCTATAGCATCTGTGCTAATGTCTTTTTTTCAAGTTCTTATATCACTATTTGCCCTTCTGGTTAGTATAGATGCTAAACTGCATTTCGTTGTCTAGTACTTTGCACTACTCTGCAATGACAACAAAGTTCTAGAATCTACAATCTTCTACAATCTACTCTAACGCCTCGCTGCCTTGTCCCATGTGTGTCTTATCAGAGTTCAAGGAGGCGTTCTCACTGTTCGACAAGGACGGAGACGGCACCATCACCACCAAGGAGCTGGGCACCGTGATGAGGTCACTGGGCCAGAACCCCACAGAGGCAGAGCTGCAGGACATGATCAACGAGGTCGACGCTGACGGTAAGAGACCACCACACACACCTCGATGTAAACATACTGGCTGGATCTGATGGTAAGGAGCTGACACACACACACACCTCTATGTAAACATACTGGCTGTATAAGGGCCTGACACACACAACTCTATGTAAACATACTGGCTGTATAAGAGACTGACACAGACACCTCTATGTAAACATACTGGCTGTATAAGGGCCTGACACACACACCTCTATGTAAACAAGGTGCAATACAAAATGCAAGTGCACTGAAGACCTCCATCTCTTCAGGTTACACCTTAACTGCTCTTCCTGAGACATCTACTACCCCCCAGCACTGCGTCTCCTGAAGACACCCGCTTTCCCCCTCTACTGTGTCCCCTAAAACTTCTATTGCCCCGCATGTACTGTCTCTCTGTTTCTCCAGTGTCTATATATTCTTCCTGCTACGGCTGGTGGATCGATGATTCACTTGCTTAGTCAAATGTATTGATTGGAAGTCGCTTTGGAATAAGGCGTCTGCTCAATGCCAAAGATGTGTAATGTATCTTAAAACAGTTTCCTTGATTCAGGGCTCCAGACTGCGACCGTTCACATTTTGCGACCCTTTGACTTTGCTGCGCAAGGGGGGAAAAGTGTGTGCTAATAGCAACCTAATAGCATATGAGTGATGCTGCGTTTCAAGTGATACAACTGTTTATGGAGCTTTTGCACTTCAGCCAAAACATTGTTGCTCATCTTCTTTGAGCGGTCATGTTTAGAATAGCTGCTATTGGGGGAAAAGAATGAAGCAGTACTGTTTGCCTGCTGATGTGAAAGCCACACAGGAAAACAAACTATTCCCCCTCCATTTCTTGGCATACACGAGTTGTTCAGTACCTGTGTATGAAATGTTCGGAGGTAGAACAAAGCCAATGCTATGTCTTCGGTACCAGTATGTTTATCGTCTACTGGTTCTATCCTCAATCGCTGGCACACCTGAAAACAGAGCAGGACTGCTTGAGTGGGTTTTCAATCGTCAGATAGGATGGAGGCTAGGATAGACCAGTGTGAGGCAGGGGAGGCTTAGGTATGTACACCTCAGTCTTAGAGGCTAGCTTAGACCAGTGTCTGCTGATGGTAAACCTTCAACTTGGTAGACACCGGGCTGGTTTCACAGACAAGTCTTTAGCCTAGGCCTGGACTAAAACGCATCTTCAATGGAGATTTTACACTGGAGGTGTGATTTTTCTTCTTTAGTCCAGGACTAGGCTTTTAGGCCTTTGTCTGTGAAACTGGCCCACAAAGGTGTGAAGTTGAGCAATTGCAGTTGAAGTCTTGGCTCCTCCTGTGTTTTGACTGACTGTTTTTCTTTCTCTGCGTTCAGAAAAAAGAAAGAAAGAAAGAAAAGAAAACAAACGGTTCATTCATTTTAAATTGTTTGCTACAGTTGGGACAGAATGTACACACACACTCACAAGATACAAGCTGAGAATCTCTACTTGAATCTCAACTCTCATACTTTTGGAGTGTGGAGCCAAAAGAAGGAACAACTCCTTCACTGTCCCGTTACTTAAGCAGGGCGCTGCATACGACCTTCTCTCATCTAGCACACCACCTCACATAATCTCTCTCTCTATATATATCTACCTCAAGGTTAAAGTAGAGATTTTTTAGGGTAGACAGGGTTCCCACGGGTCCTTGAAATCCTTGAAAGTTTGTGAATTTGAGAAAAAGAAATTGACTTAGCTAGTCAACTAGTTCTGTCTCAAACTATGCCATGTTGGGTCCTTGAATTTGAGGGAATTGAGTCTTGAAAGGTGCTTGAATTTGATGTTTCAGAAGGTGTGGGAACCCTGGGTAGAGATTTTTTCTGGTTTTATTAGTGTACATATTGGTTCCACCATTCAGAAATGACAGCACTTTTTATGCATAGTCACTTTATTTTATGCAATAACCGCCTGAAGTCCCCTGCGACCCATTGACCCCACCAGATGCTAGATATCTTCTCTGGTGATGCTCTGCCAGGCCTGTACTGCTGCCGTCTGCAGTTGTTTGTTTTGAGGTCTTTTTGCCAGAAATCTTATCAGTAAATGAAATGCATGGTCAATTGGATTTAAATCTGAAGATTAACTTGACCATCCAAGACCGTTCCAATTTAACTTAAAGCTACCCAGATGCTTTGGCAGTGTGGTTTGGGTCATTGTTTTATAGTATCAGGGTTCCCGCGCTAGCTAACCTCTCATCTGTCTGCCTATATGCTTCCCTCTGACCATCTTGTATCCATTGGTCCTTCGAACTATCACTTTCCTTCAACTACCCAGCAAATCTGTCTGTCTTAACCATTTAACCCAATCTGTCTGTCTTAACCATTTCCACAACCAAAAGATAGACGGCAAACACACAACGTTTCTTCTCGAAATCATGTTTCTAGTTGGAAGTATGTGGATGAAAAAAAAGCAACTCTCCCTTTTGTCTACAGGTAACGGGACGATCGACTTCCCAGAGTTCCTCACCATGATGGCGAGGAAGATGAAGGACACAGACAGCGAGGAAGAGATCAGAGAAGCCTTCAGAGTCTTTGACAAGGTATGAACGTGGGCGTGGGTAGAAGTTACCCCCAAGCACTGATCCAGGGTCAGATCTACCCCCCCCTTCCCCACCCAACCACTGAACTGATCGTCAAACAGGTAACCCCCCCCTCTCAAACAGAAGGTTGTAGTGTGTTGCTAGCCTGTAAGATTGGCGCAGAGCCACCTCCTAAATATACTCTATTTAGAATAGTGAGATGCACTGTTCTAAATAGACCGCCTTACTATTCTACCTGACACGCTACAAGAAACGCTTGACCTCCGTGCTCGCCAACAAGGGTTTCTCCACCAAGTTCTAAGTCATTTCTTTTCAGCCTCTCCCCCGCCAAGAGGCTTTTGTCTTTTGCCAGGCTGCCAATGCCAATAAGAATTAGTTCTTATTGGCCTGCCTGGTTAAATAAAGGTTAAATGAAAAAACACCACTGTTGTGTAATCCAACGTTTGTGGTCAGCCTCATCAGTCTCTCTGTGTTGCTGAGAGGATGAGAGGAGGGCTTTGTGTGTTGACAGGGAGGGGAGTGTAAAGTTACCCGCGGGGGCTTTTTGCGGTGGCATAGTCACATGTCACAAGCTAACAGGGAGCGCTCATTGACTGGGCTTACATTGCTTGTTGCTTCCCGCAGTCTGGAACAATACAACTCCATTTTAGTCTGTGTGTGTGTGTGTGTGTCCATCCTTAATATTAAAGACCCCCTCGGTGAAGTCCATGTCAACGGCATTCCCATGGTTTGTTTACCATTGTTATGCCAGCTAGGCTGCCAGGGAGTTCACAGCTTTCCTCTGCTGAGTTTGTCACCTCCCTATGGCTCTGGAGGTTGGCAGAGCCAGAGATAACACACATAGACACACATGAGCAGAGCCAGAGATGAGAAGCTGGGTGACCAGACTGCCCAGAGATGTGATTATCTGTGGGTCTGGCACAGGCACCGCACGGGCCACGCTCTGGAGCCAGGAGACCCGTCAGACCCAGCAGGGCTCGCTGCAGAGAGGGGTTGGGATGCTACTCAACAGTCAGGCAACAGACAACACAGACAGACAGTCAGGCAACAGCCAGACAACAGCCAAAGACTGTTGACCTGTTTCCATAAAACTTGATGTGAGTCAGAGGAGATTCGCATAAGGCAAAAACCACCTCAAGCGAGTGTATCGACTTTGTGCGAATTAAAGGTGATTATTTTTATGAGTTTATGCGAATCAAGCCGTTTCCAGCCATTACATTTCTCATGCGAATCACCTCGAAATCAGAATGTTTTACGGAAACGCACCTTGTGTTGACCAAACATGATTCCTTATTGTGTTGCGTATTTTTGACAGTTTTGTGCAACAGCCTACATTTGTATCTCTGACATGGGGCAGCCCACTGGGGAGGTTCTTTCCCCTATGGGTTCCAGCCCGTTGCAAACGTGCCTCTTCCTGAGTCTGTTGACAGGTTGAATCTGTTTTGTTAGTCTGGGCCTAGAATGAAAGCCTGCCCATACTGTGGGTCTGTCTGCAGCCCCAGGATTCTAGAACACTGCTTTAGCCTCCCCAGCCCCCCCAGATAAACCTGTCCTCTCTGCCGCCCCCTGCAGGACGGTAACGGCTACATCAGTGCAGCAGAGCTGCGGCACGTCATGACCAACCTGGGGGAGAAGCTGACGGACGAGGAGGTGGACGAGATGATCCGCGAGGCCGACATCGACGGGGACGGGCAGGTCAACTACGAGGGTGAGACGCTCTGCTCCTCTCTGCTTCAGGGTTCCCTTGCTGGTCGTAAAAAGCCTTAAAGTCTAAAATCCAGCAATCCGACTTACAAGGCCTAAAAAGGCCCTACACTTCAGTTATTCGGTCTAAAAATTCAGTCCGACCACGTCTATTTACGTGGAAATTAATCAAGCTGGAACCCAAAAAATGCCAATTCGCTTCCTTTTTTGTCTGTATGGCAGTGAAATCCCTTATTGGTGTCGCAAAGGTCTAAAATTATATTCAAAGAGGTCTAACAGGTCTTACATTTGACTTACATCATATTGCTTCCACCTGCTTCCCGACAGATCTGCATACCAACTCAGTGATGATGACACTGACATACATTAGTGGGGCAATTACCAGCAGAGAAAATGTTTTGCTAATCCTTAACTGATTAAAGCCTTTATGACGCATTACTTTGCTTCGCAGTTGGCATGTGCAGAAACATCTAGAATCCCTAGCGAGCTAAGTGTCTTGCTCTGGTGAAGTTAAAACATCTCTGAAGTCATCCCACTTTCCGTGGTCATATTGGTCAGAATATACCTTAAAAAGCCATTAGGATTCTTAATTTTACTTATCACTCGTGGCTATCATCACATTGGTTGTAAATACTTGTGTACCAGATGTCACCTGTCAGGGTTCGACAGTAACGCTTTTTTACTTGCCCGGAGCAAGTAAAAAAAATCGCCGGGTTTGTTTGCGTGAGCCCGACGACGCTGCTAGATCCTGGATATGTTTACCTGTGTGCAGGAAGAACAACAGACGGCGCAGGCGCCAGACCAGACTAGATGATTGTGGAGTGAAGATATTACAAGCGTACGCGCCTGTCGATCACCCGTATGCTTTGATAATATCTTCACTCACGATCATCTAGTCTAGTCTCGCGCCTTGCTCCGGGCAAGTTAAAACAGCGTTACTGTCGAACCCTGCTTGTGTACCAGATGTCATCTGTTGTGGATGCTTCCTAACAACCTTTCCCTGTTTTGTTCTTCGTTTGCAGAGTTTGTCCAGATGATGACGGCCAAGTGAAGCGTGCTCTCACACGTTTCTCTCTTACATCTGCTTGTCCTCCTGAGATCACTTCTGTCTTTAAGAAAAAGAAAAAAAAACTAACAATAATCAAAACCAAAATCTAAAAATTCAATCTTCAATTGTACAAAGTTCTGTAATTGTGGTTCCCAAAAAACTCCACCGTACTTCTGAGGTAATCTGTCATAACAACCAACTGCAGATGAACCTCAATAGAAGTCGGTGGACCGAGCGTTTAACAAGGCCGAGACCCTTCCTCTAGTCTAGACAGAGGCGGGCGAGTCTCCCAGATCTTGACTAAATTTGAGGGAAGAGGAACTTGAAGGCGGGGCAGAGGAATAGGAACCCATGCTGAGATGGCTGTCGTCTTTCTCCTCGAGAAGACACTGTTTAAGTCATAGCACGCCCTGAAAAACAATTTGACAGTGCCACTCCAAAAATGACCGCTGATTTCCGACACTGAATTTGGTCAAAATTCTTTGCGTGCACCCCTTTTGTGACACGCAACTGTCACCATGACAACGAGGTGGTTGTGATCCCATACGGAGATTGTGGATTGTGTACACACTGGAGGGTATATACATAAATATATATATAATATATATAACTATATAATATATATATATATCATATTTGTAAAGTACGTGTCTCTAATTGGTTGATGAAAGAGTTTTGAGTGGAGGAAGTTGTTGTGTTGGTGAAGGTCTGAGGAGCGTTCGTTCTGTCGTTCTTCTGTCCCGGAGCGTTGGCGAGCACTCGATTGAAGAGCAGAGTTGGTTTTGTTTTTATTTTACGTTCTCTCGTCTGGGCGGCGCTGTTGTCTTTTGTTTGTTTCTGAAAACATGGCTTTTAATTTCATAGCAGCACGGGCCCGAAGGTGGAGGAGTACCTATAGTTGTACAGCTTCAAGATGTTGATTATGATGATAACACTTTGCTGTAAAGATATTTAATCTGCAGATAACAGATATTCTGATACCAATATAAATGTTATGCTTTTTAAATGTATGTTAGCAAATATTAATGTATAAATTAAATCTTTAGTCACACAAAGTATATATATATATCAGTGTATCGTTAACTTTGCATCGCCTATTGTTGATCTAGTATGACCTGTGACATGTTTTATCCTTCGTTTTGAAATGTGCCATAATACTCAAAGCCTCAAACATCTTGTAAGATGACTCGTATTAAATTAGAAAGATATTATAAATACACATATATATATACACACAAATATTTATATACAATATACAGTGAAGCCTATATTTGCACTTAGGGGGTAAACTGTATAGTTTAAAGTAAAAGAAAATCAATAAATTGAAACATTGCTCTTGCTAGAACAACTCATTTGTCTCTTGCTCCCGTTGACGTGTCCAATCCTCACCTTGTAGTCAAGTAACCCAAACTTGTATCTGTGCACCGCTTCTTAACTGTTCTACTGAACAGCGTATATACAACTACAACTATATTTCTTTTGTCAGGGAGTGACAGAATCCAAGTGAGTAAAGGAGAAAGAAAAGGAGTTTCAGATCGAGATGAATTTGGGGGTTTAGCAATGGAATATATCGGGTTGGTTAGAATGTTACAAACGGATGATGTAAAAAGAGCAGAGGTACTGAAACATTGAACTTCCTCAGAACTCTAAATGTAGCCTTCTCTTAAGTCTTTGAGCTGCTCTCATTGGCTACCCCTTCAGGTGATTCAGGTGTGTTTAAAATACATGGTGAGGGACTGTTAAACTTCTGGAGGTAGCGGCAAGTCTAAAGATGTGAAATATTAATGTTTTCCGTTAATAAATAAAACGACTGAACTTCATTCACTGTCTTGTGTTATTGTGCCTTTTCAGAGACGTTTTTTGGGGGGGTATTCTGTTGACATTGAGTGACGTTGCATTTGTAGAACAAGTGTTTGCATGGTGCTGTGGCCTAGGCCCACCTTATACAGTACCGCATACAGTCATCTGTTCATTTTATTTGGTAAAAAATGTAGTTGTAACATTTGTAGCAAACTGATCAGTGATGTCAGTGATCTGGCATAATGTCTTTGTATAAGGATACCGTTTTCCCACATGTACCGTAACACACACACACACACACACACATATATATGTACCGTAACGGTACATGTGGGAAAACAGTTTATGTTGGCATTTCCGGGGACATAAAACATCGACTTGGTACATGCTGGCATGTCTAACCCTAACCCCCTAGCACCTAACCCTAACCATAGCCCCTAACCCTAGTTTTCCCACATGTACTGTAACATATACATATATACCGGTATATATATATATATGTGTAACGGAGTAGAAAGGTCAAGTTCAATTATAGCTAAAATAGGTATAAACTGCGCCCTCTAGGGGTTTAATGACGTGGTATATCCGGGGTGTGTCCGTGACCCGGATGCTGTGTCCGTGACCCGGATGCTGTGTCCGTGACCCGGATGCTGTGTCCGTGACCCGGATGCTGTGTCCGTGACCCGGATGCTGTGTCCGTGACCCGGATGCTGTGTAAATATAGCTGGACAGTGCAATTGCACGGGACGTAACGTGATCTCCCTCAGTTCATTCTTAACCACTGATGCGAATGTAGCTCGATGACCCTGCAAGTCCCGTGTCCAGAAATTGATGCACTGTTTTCTACAGAATAAATGAACGTGAGCCATCCAGCTGAGAGTGATTCATGAAAAGATACACCCCGTCACATATGGATGGATGGACTGAATTCAACTTGACTTGTTGATTACATTTGTGACGGGGTCTGGTGAAAAAGTCCTCAAGTAGGGCAAGGTCATTTTCAGATTTCCGGATTATGAAAGTGCAGATTGTAAGATAAGTTTATTTGAATGATGGCAGCTGCAAAACAGCTGCTAATAGCTATCAGCTAAGAAGAAACATCGCTATGAACATCTAACTGCATGTTTAGCACATCGGAGTATGCTGATGGAACATCAACATGCTAAAAACATAACTTCACGTAAAAAGATGATCACACAATCCCTGCTTTTGAACACGTCCTAAAATGTAAATTTTTTTTACAAGCTGAGTGGGTTCTTCAACACTTATTTTTGGTCATTTGTGTGACTTGCCGACATCCAGACCGTATCACATTTTTGCGTTGAGCACATTTCAGGAGTGTCAGGGGTGAATACTTATTGACTCTAGAGTTTTCTTCAGTAATGGAGTCTTCCCAGGTGATTGTGAGTGAAGACCGTGGCCGTGGAGTGCATTGCCTGTTGTTTTCTTTGTGACGACTACCTGCTGCTTCCAGGTCTTTCTGAAGATCTTCTCCAGTGGTCCTTGGCTTTTGGGCTACTCTTCTGACTAACGTTCTGTCCACATTTACATTTTTGGCATTTAGCAGACGTCTTATTCCAAAGCGACTTACAATCGATACATTTGACTAAGCAAGTGAATCATCAATCCACCAGTCGTAGCAGGAAGAGTAATCTAGCTCAGGCCCGGGGCCATTGGCAGTCTCTGTGATAGAAGGAAAAAGTTGTTTTTATTTATTTATTTATATATTTATATATATATATATATATATATATATATATATATATATATATATATATAGACACTGGTTAACAGAGAGACAGTACAAGGGGGGCTGTAGAAGTCATAGGGGACACAGTAAAGGGGAAAATCGGGTGTCTCAGGAGACGCAGTGCGGGGGGGTAGTGGATGTCTCAGGAGGAGCAGTTAAGGTGTAACCTGAAGAGATGGAGGTCTTCAGTCTCCGACGGAAAAGGGTAGTGACTCTGCAGTTCTGACAGCCGTGGGAAGCTCATTCCACCAGCGGGGAGCCAGTGTTGTGAAGAGACGTGACCGGGCAGCATGACTGCCGTGTTGGTGTAGAGGTGGTGGGGCCAGTCGGCCAGCAGAGGTGGAGGAGCGGAGTGAACGGGCTGAAGTTTGGGGGGTGACTACCTGGGGGGGTCTACCTGGTAAAAAATCTTGCGAGGAGCTCCTGTGCGTGGCCGGGTGATGTTCCTTCCACTTGCAGATAATGGCCACAATGGTGCTTAAAGGAACATTTAGGACGAGTTGAGAAATCCATCAGTAACCAGTGCCATTACTACGCTGCTGAACAATCTGGTTGCAAAGGTCTTGGGAGAGCTCTTTGCCTCTGCCCATCATGAAATGTTTATTGCAGGAAAGCTTGGTGACAAATGATTTGTTTACTTGCATTCAGAGGTGGGAAACCCTTTTTCAAACAGTGGAAGTACTTACCCACCAACATGCACTAACCCAGCTGATTCTAATCAGCACAGGTAGGAGAACTCATTAGTGGCATATGCTGGTTTAATAATAATAATAATAATAATAATAATAATACATTAGACTTATGTAGCGCTTTTCTAGACACTCAAAAACGCTTTACAAACTGAAAAGATTGAGTAGTATAAAATAAAGTATAGGGGCCTAATTAAGGTAGTGCTGGGGACACATGGGAAGGGGAGGGGAGAGGGTAGTGGATTTAGTGCTTTTTCTTATTGTTTTCAATACTTTTTTTCCTGTGTCATTCCACTTTATTGCATAATCGCTTTTTTTTATGGATCGGAATGTTCCCATTTCTTTAGCTGTGTAGTTTTATTGAGTTGTTATTGACCAATGTCTGGTTTAAATTGCATGTGAAGAGCTGCAATGGAAATATGGTGAATATGAAGAAATTGCAAGACCCAAGCACGGCAGCACAACGTGATTGCTGTGTGACTCAAAGGCTGCGTAGATAACTGCCTTTAATTCCCCTAGTTATCTGCCCGTAGTCATCCCTGCTAGTTCATGGCCATGTGATATAACTGAGTCTACCTTGGTAAGAATTGTTCAGATGTGGCCTGGGGTGGTCCAGTGGTCTAGCAGCGCGATCTACAGTGCACACATATGTCCATGTCGGCATGGGTTCGTATCCGGCCCATGCCCTGCTGACATGCCCTCTCTCTCTCCCTTCTCCTCCTTACTTTCCTGTCTGACTTCACTACATCTGTCCAACAAAATGAAAAATATGAGTGGGACTGCCCCACTCAGGAAAAATAACTTGTTCTGATAGTTGCAGATAGAAATGCAACTCCCTCATCCACATGACCGACACCCATTGCTACATAGAAATGTGCAGTTTGAATGTTCAGTAACAGTACAACCTCCTGACTAGGCCCCTGTGCTCGCAACTCCATAGATGGAGTCAATTTAACACTAGAACAGCCATGAGGGGTCATTTGAGTAAAATAAAAATGTTCTATCTTTGCACTCGATCAAATTTCAGGACCCTCCTTTCATGACTTTTCCTAGATATGTGCGTTCTACCACCCAGTATCCTTATATTTTCAAAATCACATCAGGATAAGCTAGTATGAATCTATTTTGCTGTTTTGTGTGTGTCTGTGTAGTAAGCAGGCTAATTTACAAGCGGCCAACTAGTGGTCGTTGTGTGTAAGTAGCAGCTTGAGCATTGTAAAGAGGCGGCTCTCTTAGTAGGTAAAAAGGCAGGGCTGTTCCAGTGGTAAACTCGTTGCCCTGGGTAATCCCATCCCGTACTAGACGGCCTCTCAGATGGGGTCAGAGGAGGTCACCCCCGGCCTCCATAAGAGGAGCTATCCCTGGCAGAGTCACGCTATATTTGGTGGCTCATGGGATTGCCACGGGAGCCTCCGGTAATCCAGGCCAGTCAGGGCCACAACCTTTCACCCCTACCACTGGAAACGCTCCCAAGGCCCATTCATGATTCATCTATGGAAGGGGAGTGGCCAACGGTGTGGACATGATTGGGTGTTGGTAGGCTAATTGTGTGTGTTACACAGGGTTCCCGCGTTGGTCTTAAAAAGCCTTAAAGTCTAAAATCCAGCAATCCGATTTATAAGGCCTACAAAGGTCTTACATTTCAGTTATTCGGTCTAAAAATGTGGTCCAATTCGCTTCCTTTTTTGTCTGGATGGCAGTGAAATCCCTAATTTCATCACCTCGAGGATGACAAAAAGCTGTCATATGGTGACGCGAATAGGTCTAAAATTCTATCCAAAGAGGTCTAAAAAGGTCTTAAATGTGACTTGTTGAAACTTGTAGGAACCCTGGTTACAGCAAAGTAGCTCAGGTAAATTAATTAGGAAACCGAGGAAGAATCTCACCCAGTAGGAAAGCTAGCTATCTAAACAGCCTTTGACTCTGTCTTGACTTTGTCTGTTCTTATGGTTTGTGGTGGTTGTGTAGAACATGAACCTCTTGGCTAGGACAACAAACACTATGAACTTGAACTTGAAAGCCAGTGAGAAGTACAGAAAGACTGTGTAAGGTAGGGAGATGAAAGGGAAAGGTATTCTGCTGATGAGAAGATGGATAGCGGTTACTAAGCGTTAAGGCAGAGGTTGTACATTGTTTCCCCTTTTTTTACATTTATTTGTATTGTATTTTATCTTTACCTTTTCTTTTTACTGTTTTCCCCTGCTTTTATATTCATTCTATGTTTATATATGTTTTTATATTCACTTTATGTTCTTGTTCCTGTTGTAAAGCACTTTGAGCTGCATGTATTGTATGAAAGGTGCTATATAAATAAAGCTTTACTTACTTACTTACTTACTATATCTGAGACAGGGCTATTGTACCTAGTCTACAATGTGACAGAGGTTTATGCTACAGTTGTAGTCTCACACAGCCACTAGATGGCGCTGTGTCATTACACCAAAATGCCCAGCAGAACTGCAGAATACCTTTTGAAATACTTTCTCATACTTGGTTGATTAAGTTTGCTTGTCAGGGTTTTGCGGCAAGAAAGCTGAATGAAGATTATTATTTTCTTGATCATTATTATTATTGTTCCAATACTTTTCAACCCATGTCTGCAGCTCTAGAACTGAGGTAGAATTGCGGCTGTGGCGCAGGAGGTAGAGTCGCCGTCTATTGATTGCAAGGTTGGCAGATCGGTGGTTCGAGCCCCGGCTGGCCACGTGTCAAGGTGTCCTTGGGCAAGTCACTGAACACCAAATTGCTCTGAATGAGACCAATTGCTGTTGCGCCTTGCATGGTAGCTTGCCGCCATTGGTGTGTGAATGTGTGAATGGGTGAATGAGAGGCCATTGTAAAGCGCTTTGGATAAAGACGCTATATAAGTCAGTCCATTTACCATTGAGGTAGTGACAGAGATCCACGTGTTTGTAGCTCTACCTTCTGCAAAGGATTTTCTCAAGTTTCCCGAACGAGGAAAGCGTAGTCTCTCAATGACGTTAGGTTATTACCATCTGCATTATGCATGCAGAGGTGGAAACATCTGGTTCTTCTCCCTTCACTATATCCTCCCCCACTCAGACCTTTAGAAAGGTTAATGGTGTTCACATACTGCAGTAGGAGGACCATCCTACTCATGTTAGCACCATGGTGGAGTTGGAAGAAAAGCTATTTCTTCCATCCTCCTCTGGCTACACTGACTTCAATATGAGGCAAGGCAAGTTTATTTGTATAACACATTTCATACAACAGGGGCATTTCAAAGTGCTTTACATACATTATTTAAAAAGAGCAGCATAGTAAGAAAATACAAATTACAATGAATAAAAGCAAATATAAGAAGTAAATAGACATTTAATAAGACAATAGTAATAAAAAAGACATTGATAGAAAGCTGCTGCACCGTGTTTTGTTTTTACTCTTGGAATTATTCGCTGATTAGTCTCAGCTGACCTTAGGGACCTTGCTGGAATATAGGGTGGGAGGAGATCTGAATATGTATTTTGGTCCAAGACCATTTTGTGATTTGTATGTAATTAGGAGGCTCATGGCTCTCACCTTCCATAAACTTACACAGTAATTATGGTGACAACCATGTCGGCTGTGTGCTACTTATCTTAGCGGTGATGGTATGATGAAGGTTTTGGACTGGCTAGGTTTTTGTGGCTGGTGGTCACAGACAGCTGTTGTGCACTGAAGTTAGGCGCCCAGAAAAAGTGAGAGGAGGAGAGCAAGTGTGGATTTGAGGAAGGAATAGAGGGCAAGAGTGTGAGAGGCGGTATTGAATGTCTCACTGTCACCTTGGTGACACCAAACCTCCAAATCTCTCCTCCTGTGCACCTGCGTTATAAACTTTAATGGGCAAATTTGGACTATCATCCATGCCAGGCCTGGGTATGAATGTACCTGTATATCAATGTTACATTGAGTTGAATGGAATATGAATGACAGTCATCCAATATGCTCTAACAGAAATACATCATTGGGACATTGAACATTTCCGCTTAAATAGATGTGGTCGGACTGATTTCCTTACAGGATCACATTTTTAAGACCTAGCACCTCATTTTTAGACCGTATAACTGACATTTGAGACCTTTTTAGGCCTTATAAATTGGATTGGTGGATTTGAGACTTAAAGGCTTTTTAAGACCAGTGTGGGAACCCTGTCTATATCATCTATATCTGTTAGACACATTTAGCATCTATCAGCTGTTGAGTTTAAATGTATTTGTCTAAGGTGTATGTAAACTTCTGACTTCATATATAAAGCCATTTTAGGCCTACTTCCCCAATATTTAAATGGTTATATTTCAAGAACCCAGAGTACTTACTCCTTACGCTCCAACGACTGTTATCTGCTAAACGTCCCCAAAGTCCAAACTGAATTCAGCAAGCCCTCCTTCATGCACTTTGCGCCCGCTGCCTGGAATTCACTACAGAGCACTCTGAACCCGAAATAACTAATTTCTCTTGGAACATTTAAAAACCTTGGAATCAGCCTCGTATCGTTCTTGCCCCTGTTTTGTATGAAAGTCCCATTATTTGATTCTATTTATTCATATCGTTCTTGCTTGTTTTATATTTTATATTTTATATGAAAGTCCCATTATTTTATCCTATTGCTCTGATCAGATTGTATTTAGTCTATTTTTTGTTGTTGATCTGGTGTTGTTTTATTGTGTAATTGTGCTGTTTGTTTTGGCTGTCTTGGCCAGGCTTCCCTTGAAAAAGAGATCATTGTGTCTCAATGGGACCGACCCTGGGTTAAATAAAGGCAAAAACAAAACAAAAAAACAACTGTAGCTAAAGTCTGAAAACCACTCTGTCGGGAAACAGAAAGCGACTACAGTAACAGATGAGAGAGAGAAATACTTATCTGATTCTATGTGCGTGCAGATATACTGATAACTGATATACTGATAACAGTTCATCAATCCCTCTTCTGTTCCTCCAGTCTATTTCCCTCTAGTTAATCAAGGAGGACTTTTAATTAGGACCTTGTTGTGGTCCAGGAGCACTGGCTCTCATTAGCACTGTGGTCCAGATAAGGATCCATCATTGTCGAGATCTTCCGATGAATCAGAGAGAATCAGAGACATATGTTTCTGGGCGGCTGAACAGACAGGAAGCAGGGCCAAGTTTGGACTGTCGGGCTGCGTCCCAAATAGTCTTCCTCTCTTAGCCTCCTCTCCATCCTCTCCTCTCCTCGCCTCTCCTCTCCTCTCCTCTCCTCTCCTCTCCATCCTCTCCTCTCCTCTCCTCTCCTCTCCTCTCCTCTCCTCTCCTCTCCTCTCCTCTCCTCTCCTCTCCTCTCCATCCTCTCCTCTCCTCTCCTCTCCATCCTCTCCTCGCCTCGCCTCTCCTCTCCTCTCCTCTCCTCTCCATCCTCTCCTCTCCTCTCCATCCTCTCCTCTCCTCTCCTCTCCTCTCCATCCTCTCCTCTCCTCTCCTCTCCATCCTCTCCTCTCCTCTCCTTCGTCTCCTCTCCTCTCCTCTCCTCTCCATCCTCTCCTCTCCATCCTCTCCTCTCCTCTCCTCTCCTCTCCTCTCTTCTCCTCTCGTCTCCTCCCCTCTCCTCTCCATCCTCTCCTCTCCTCTCCTCTCCATCCTCTCCTCTCCTCTCCTCTCCCCTCCTCTCCTCTCCTCTCCCCTCCCCTCCCCTCCCCTCCTCTCCTCTCCTCTCCTCCTCTCCTCTCCTCTCCTCTCCTCTCCTCTCCTCTCTTCTCCTCTCCTCTCCTCTCCATCCTCTCCTCTCCTCTCCTCTCCTCTCCATCCTCTCTCCTCTCCTCTCCATCCTCTCCTCTCCATCCTCTCCTCTCCTCTCCTCTCCTCTCCTCTCCATCCTCTCCTTCCTCTCCTCTCCTCTCCATCCTCTCCTCTCCTCTCCTCTCCATCCTCTCCTCTCCTCTCCATCCTCTCCTCTCCTCTCCTCTCCATCCTCTCCTCTCCTCTCCATCCTCTCCTCTCCTCTCCTCTCCTCTCCTCTCCATCCTCTCCTCTCGTCTCCTCTCCTCTCCATCCTCTCCGCTCCTCTCCATCCTCTCCTCTCCTCTCCTCTCCTCTCCTCTCCATCCTCTCCTCTCCTCTCCTCTCCTCTCCTCTCCCCTCCTCTCCTCTCCTCTCCTCTCCTCTCCTCTCCCCTCCCCTCCCCTCCTCTCCTCTCCCCTCCTCTCCTCCTCTCCTCTCCTCTCCATCCTCTCCTCTCCTCTCCTCTCCTCTCCTCTCCTCTCCTCTCCATCCTCTCTCCTCTCCTCTCCTCTCCTCTCCTCTCCATCCCCTGTACACCCGGACTAACAGACTCAAGTTCAGTTTCTTCCCCAGGGCCATAAGTGCACTGAACTCGGCTAAGATCTAGCAAAACAAAACAAAAAAATCCCCTCTGTAACCCTCCCCCCCCCCCGCTGTGCAATACGAGAAACTACTGTGCAATAACCATGGGAATACTGCAATGTTAATATGTTTACATTCTTGTGTTAGGGTTCATATACTGTATATAAGTGTACTAGTCCATATGTTTATATGTTTATAAAAGTACACAGTTACATGCTAACTCCCCCCTGTCTATATACCCCCCTGTGAATAGGCCATAGTGTATATAAGTATAGAAGTTCACATAATAGATACATTCTCAGATGTCTACCGATCACTTATCCCCCTATTTATATCCCCTCTATTTATGTCTCATTCTTGTTTTTTTATTATCTTAGGACTGTGTTTGTTTGTTAGTACCTAGGGCTTTCAATTGCGTTGTACCTGTTACAATGACAATAAAGATCATTCATTCATTCATTCACACATGAAAACACAGGATAGGTCAAAGGATTATGACGGGTGCCGTAATTCAGATTTGGTTTCACAATTTAGAAATTACAACCCTTTGATACATCGTCCCCCAGGGCACCAGAGGTGTTGGAGAATTGGCTTGACAGGACAGGTGTTTCTGGTTAGTCAGGTATGTGTCGTCACATCATCTGTGCAGAGAGCTGCCCCCCCCCCCCCAGCACTGCGTCTCCTGAAGACACCCACTTTTTCCCCTTTACTGTGTCCCCTAAAAACTTCTATTGCCCCCCTTGTACTGTTTCTCTGTTTCTCCAGTGTCTATATAATAAAAAATAGATAGAATTCCTTCTATCACAGAGACTGCCAATGGCCCCGGGCCTGAGCTGGATTACTCTTCCTGCTACGACTAGTGGATTGATGATTCACTTGCTTAGTCAAATGTATCTGTTGTAAGTCGCTTTGGAATAAGGCGTCTGCTAAATGCCAAAAATGTAAATGTAAATGAATGTCTAGGCTTTTCATTTGCCGTTGGAGTCAGTCTGCTGTTTGTGTCTGTCAACATGAGGACCAAAGAGACGTCTTGATAGTCTCAACGAAACATACTTTTCAATAATGAAAACTTGCTAGACAATAAACAACAATAGGTCAATTTAATACTACAATATAACGCACTGTAAACAAAAATATATAATTATGTTACTTACAAATATATAGAATAGACAGTATAATACAATGTTTAAATGTCCCATCATTCTATCTGACAGTTGGAATCGGAATATCTTATAATATAATATCTTATCTTATAATTATAATCATATAATGTTCACAGGGTTGGTTTGCCTTTTTTAGGTTGCCTTGAAGCTAGCAAAGGTACTGCAGTCGCTCACACTAGTTGGCAGGGTGTTCTATAATCCAGATTGAGAAAACTGTCTGTCCAAATTTGGTGGACCTAAACTGTGCTGAGCTGTCCCCTCTTGTTGTCCTGATATCGCCCTTGCAGTATAGAACAAACTGCTTAAGAGGTGGATTTTACAGCAGTCAGGAGAAGCATAAGAATGATATTGCAGTAGTGTATGAATGAATGAATGGTCTTTATTGTCATTGCTACAGTACAGGTACCAAACAACGACATTTAGGAGGGGTGGCTCCCCTGGTGTTAGGAAAGAAAAAAAAAAAAAAAAGAAAAAAAAAAAAGGACAAGACAAGAAGGGAAGGAGCTGGTTTACATAAATAAAGGCTATGTACACTATCCACTGTACTATACTGTACAGATAGACGACTAGGGTTGTCATATTGCACAATAGTGTTATTGCACATTTATTTAAAGTGTCGCAGTTTGCAGGCTTGAAATGTACATGTTTGTGCCTCAGCACTACACCTGATTTTTTCAGTCCAGCAGCTGCCAACAATCCGTCCAGACTGTCCAGGGCCCAGAACCTAGGTCTTTGCTGTGTTCAGGGCCTGGATGGCCCTGGGGTAGAAGCTGTTCTTCAGTCTGTTTGTCCTTGCGGCCATGGTCCTGTACCGCCTTTTCGAGGGCAGCCGGGTAAAGTGTTCGTACCCTAAGTGATGCTGTGTGCCTGTATGTGTGTGCACATTTCCATGTATTTCAGTTAAGTGCGTTTAATTGCCATACAAAAAACAATAAAGTGTAATTCACTCTGGTTATGAGTCTGCTTGACTAAGGAATGTCCAGAACGATGGTGAGGAAAGAGTGTAAAAGCGCCTGTTTCTCTGTTTCTCTGTCGACTCTTACGGGAAGTCCATGTTGTTATACAGGGAATCCCCTTGAGGGAGTCTTATTACCAGGAATTATAATAGATCTGGCTTGGAAACAAAACATTTGTTGGCTCATCCTTTTAGACTTGTTCACATACATATTATTAGAGAAATTGATATAGTATCCATTTCTCTACTAATAATGCTTAGCCTATAACTGTAGTTTTATCTCCTCAGATTACTCTAAGTGTCTTCTTTAGAAGCTCCTCTCCTTCCTCGTCATGTTAATGGCTTTCCAGTAAGGTTCTGGCTAGGCTGGACACTTTAGCCCCAGGACTGGGGCCTTGGTCCTGGTATCCTGTTCGTTGAAGGCGCCAGTAAGCAGATGATAGTCCCTCTGTTAGGGTATACTATGGCCTGGTGCTAATTCGAACTCTCCTCGCTGTCTTTAAATGACCTCTACATTAGCAGGCTGTAATACTGCATTGCCACTGGCCAGTGGTCAAAGCCACTTGTGTTTCCTGTTTTTAAGAGGGCAATGTTATTCAGGGTTCCCACACCTTCTGAAACATCAAATTCAAGCACCTTCAAGACTCAATTCCCTCAAATTCAAGGACCCAACATGGCATAGTTTGAGACAGATCTAGATCTATAGAGAATTTATATAATAGGAACTCTCCGCTCACAGACAACTAGCTTGAATGTGTGAACACTAGATGGTCTCTTGCCTTCTCTACCACAGCACAGCAAAACAATATATTGTGATATATGTGTAAAGTTAAGCAATACAGAGAGGAGGAGCTAAGTAAAACATTTTTTATACATATAATTTGTTTTAGAGAGAGAGAGAGGGGAATTCAAGCACTTTTAATGACCCATGTCTGTTTTCAAAAACTTTTAAGACCTTGATTTCTTTTTCCTCAAATTCACAAACTTTCAGGGACCCCTGGGAACCCTGCTTATTGTTTGGGATTCCAACAACAACACAGCCGTAACCACACCACTCTCTCTGGTCAGCAGCTGAGGGACGGAGCTGGAGAAACGTAAACACTATAGAATACTTAAACTTTCGTAATATTGTGGTGACCCCCACCAAGTACCGTCTAGACTCTAGATCCACACAATGACCACACAGCTGCACTCCATTCCCCAATCAGGAACTCCCCGACCACTGGCTCGTTAGCCTGACGTGCCACACCTGTGCCTCACGGGAGCCCCACATCAGAAGGAGTAGAGCTGGCACATGCCAGAGGGCTGTGGATGGACAAGATGCGTCAACTGGGTGAGAGCCGGTCCCCGGCAGTACATTTATGTAACAGTAGCGATTAATGCGTTTTGCCTCCTGCCACTAGACTGAAGCCAGCTGTAGGCCGCAGAGAGCACGGCCTGTGTGTTTATCTGGTCCAAAGTGGTGGTCAACACAACATGAAAAACCCCTGAAAAACCCACGAAAAAACAACAACCTTTTTTGTCATTTCCGCGACTTAACGATTCCCAACTTATTACCTCTTTCACAAGACCCTGTCCCTTTGTAAACGAGCCCAGACGCGTGTGCACTCATTCATGCTAGAAGTGCGCCAAAGCAAACGGCTACACGATGGCTGAAGTTCAAGCACAAGCAGTTGGTATTTGGTACTGGAAGAAAGAAAATAATAGATTAACACTGCCAAGAAGGAAAACATATTGTTGTACTTTCAGCCTTTATTTTTCATTGTTATATTTTGACGTTTGAATATGTACAGTCAGGAACTTCTACATTACATGTATGTTTCAATGTTTTGACTTTTTAGTGATTTTCAAAATATTCACAATGGACGAGAGGTTGAAGGACACACACACACACACACACACACACACACACACACACACACTCAGGGCATGCAGCACATAATAGCACCACAACATCTGCATAATGAACACCAAACCACAACACAACACATATTATACAACACAACAAAAAAAACATTTAGAAGGGACTCACAGTCAGGTGACACAAAAACACAACAACCTTCATGCAACCTAGTCTCTCTGATTGAAAGAGAAGGCAGAGAGACTGGCAGATCTCTTAACAGATATACCGTAGGGGCGGTTCTTACACGGACTACATTCAAACAGGCCCTTAGGTAGTAGCTTGATAAGAAAGAAAATAGGTATTGTCAAATGTCCATGCAATGTTGTATAGCTCTTGTACTGACTGCATTATTTCAGAAGTGCTGTAAGTAACGGTCTGGAAACTTTGGTACAGATGATGAAGAGCCTTCCATTCAGTGGGGCGGCTGTGGCTCAGGAGGTAGAGCCGGTGTCTAATGATTCTATTCAATCCTCGGCTGGCCATGTGTTGAGGTGTCCTTGGGCAAGACACTGACTGAACCCCAAATTGCTCCCAATGAGCGGGCCGGCCGGCGCCTTGCATGGTAGCTTGTAGGGGTGCAACGGTTCTCGGTTTTTTTACGGACGGTACGGTTTGCGTTCCACGGCTCAATTCACTAGTGAACCGTGACGGTTTTCGGTTTTCGTTTTTTTTTTTTTTTTTTTTTTTTAACCTTTATTTTACCAGGAAGTCACATTGAGATTAAAACCTCTTTTACAAGAGAGACCTGGCCAAGACAGGGTCAAAATAGTAGCTTAAAAAAACTGTTCAGATAACAAGACAGGACATAAGACAGTGGCAACAATACAATAGACAAACAATGGTAGGGGTATTTACAAGGTGATTAAAACATTGAGAAGTCTAACCAAAGCAGGTACAGCGAGCGGTGACCACATCCTTTAATCTACGCTTGAAGATACTTATAGAAATAAGGGCCTCTAATTTAAAAGTAGTCTGTAGGTCATTCCAAGACCAAGGGCCATAATAAGACAAGCTTGCCCTTCCAACATTGTTCATGATAAGTGGCACCTTGTATTGTAGCCATCTACGAGACCTGAGACCCGAGCCACTCGGTATAGGGATGAACTTCAGGCCCAGATAATTCGGTAAGAAGCCAGAGATGATTTTAAACACAAGAGTGTACCAGTGTTGGAGCCTTCTGACAGAAAGAGATGGCCATCCAACCAGACTATACAGTGTACAGTGATGGGTCCTGAAGGCACTATTGGTGATGTATCTTAGAACCGAATGATACAGGGGGTCTAGCTTGGATAAAGTGGACAGAGAAGCAAACCTATATACTGTATCACCATAATCCAATTGTGAAAGGAAAAGGGCGGAGACAAGACGTTTTCTGGAAGCCAAGGAAAAGCAAGATTTAAATCTATACAGGAAGCCCACTGTACGCTTAAGCTTTATGGCGAGAAGATCAATTTGGCCGCGTTCGTAAATTAGCTCTGAGAGCGCCGGAGCGTCCACGTGAATGCCTCGAACGCGGCCTTTGGTCAGAGGTCGAGTTGGTCTGGAACGTTTGTTTCTGAACCGAACCGTACCGAAAACCGTGACCCAAAATACCGAACCGTACCGAACCGTGGGCCAACTGAACCGTTGCACCCCTAGTAGCTTGCCACCATTGGTGTGTGTGAATGGGTGAACGAGAGGCCGTCGTAAAGCGCTTTCGAATAAGGCGCTTTTTATAAGTGCAGTCCGTTTACCGTTCTCTTTCTTCTGCGTGTGCGTTCGTTCTGTGTTGTATTACGAGCAGAACGGAGTGGGAGGCAAACACCTCCAAACTCTGCGACCACATCCCAGTCGCCGGCCCTGAGCCCCCCGGGATGGACTTGCCAAGGCTATCCTGGGTGAGGCTCAATCGTCTCCGGACCGGCGTCGGGCGTTTCCGCTCATCAATGCACAGATGGGGCTTGGCCCCAAATGCGTCGTGCGAGTGTGGCGCAGAGGACCAAACCGCAGACCATGTTATCCTGGATTGCCCGGTGTACCACCCACCCAACAGCATGGTCTGTCGATATTAGATGACGAGACGATGACGTGGCTTCTGGAGGGGTGTCCAGAAATATAGCCCAGGTGAGCCCCTCAACCAGGTCTCGGGGTGGTTCGTTCTGTGGAGCATAACGGAGACTGAAGAGGGGTTGACATATCGGTCACGTGACCTCTCTAAAACCCCGGGTCCCAGGGTGGTCTCAACATCCTTCTTCTGAGTTATTCCAACGTTGAATAAGTGACCTATATATACAAACAACGTGTCTCCACTCTACCAAACCCCATTCCCTAACCTAACCCTTAACCCGTTCGCTACCAATGTAGCGAACAGGAACCGGAAGTGTAACTCGGCCCATGCAGGAGTCGAACCGCGATCTCCCGCATAATCGCCGGCCGCGCTAACCACAACACCAAGAGACTTAACTCACTTGGTGGAGCTGCTAACGGACTTTATACAGGTTCGTTACACTATCCTCACCGTTCGGGAGAGCATGCCCTCACACTTCACTATAACAAGTCCCTCACGTGGACACGGCTCTCCGATGGCCTTTCTCCCATCACACTTCTGACACCAATGTACCCTAAGCCCCTTGTCCTGTCCCTGTCCAACCCAGAGTTATCTCTCTCTGTCACAGGGGCAGACTGGAGTACAGGTTGGGCTGGAGGGCGATAGAGTGGACCTGTGGTGCTCGACACTCTACCAAACCCCATGCCCTAACCCCCCTCCGACCCTTGTCCCTTGTCCTGTCCAACCTCCAACCCAGAGTTATCTCTCTTGTCACAGGGGCAGACTGGAGTACAGGTTGGGCTGCTGGAGGGCGATAGAGGAGGGCGATAGAGTGGTCCTGTGGTGCTCGATGTGGTTGTGGTGGTCCGGGGGGAGGGAGAGGGTGTTCTTCACCGCCCCCCCGCCCCCCACCGTGAAGCGGCAGCGCAGGAGGGAGCGGAGGTGTTGGAAGACGGACTTGCGGAAGATGATGAAGACCCAGGGGTCCACGATGGGGTTCAGGGCCTGGAAGCGGAACGCCAGCAGGTTGTCCTGGTCGTCCCCCACCAGGTGGACGGCGTTGACGAACCCAGCGATCTGAGGAGGAGAGAGAGAGAGAGCGTTAGGGTGTGTTCTCACTAGAACATTTGCTTCACTTGGAATCGGAGTTAGGGATAAAATTTGCTTTGCTCTGCGTCGTTTGGAGCTGTGAGAACGCGCGTTCGGAGTCGCTCCCGGCGCAAACAACCGACGGATGCTCCGCTTGAAAAGGGTGGTTTCGCTTCGGTTAGAAACGACGCATCCATCACTTTGCTTCGCTTCGCTTTTGGTGAGAACGCTGCTCGAGGCTGTCCATAGGAAAACAACAGCGCATGCGTGTTGATCTGGATAACCAGTTTGAAAGGAATGCTTTGTGTCATGGTGCATTATCATGCTGGAAGTAGCCATTAGAAGATGGGTACATTGTGGCCTGGTCAGCACATGGTCAGCAACAATACTCAAATAGGCTGCGGGATTCAAGCGATGATTGATTGGTAGTAACGGGCCAAAGTGTGCCAAGAAAACTTTCCCCACACCATTACACCACCTGAATAAATTATAAGGTGTGTAAGTGTTCGGTAAGTGTGTATATATACTGTATATACACACACACATTAGGGCCGTTAACATGTTTATCACGTTCAGATAAACCCGAATTAACGGACGGAACTAACGTTGGTTCTGTAGCCCTATTAGGTTTCTTTGTTAGTTTTTTAAACATGTACAGAAAAACAGTCTACACAATACACAAGCATAAACATTAATATATACTGTATATGCATTCAACACAAACAAACAAAACCAGATATTACCCCTTAGCCTATCTACTTAGCTGATAAAAATAAAAATAAATAATCCCTTTGTTTTTAATACAATTGAAGTTTGGTATTATGTGCGGACATTTCTTGGTGAAACACTCTTTGGTATGCTTTACTCCTATATGGGGAAACCAGAGTTTTACAAGAAGACATTTAAGAGGATTAATACCAAAATAAATTAGTTTTTTGTGTTTAAGATATTAAGTGATTTCTTGCCGATGATCCATGGCTGCTGCCTTTGTTGTCGGCACACATCGAAAAATTTATTATTTGTTCATACCACTCTCACTTTTATTGATGTAATGTGTTTTTATATGATGTATAGTGTGTATCTAAGTATCACCTTAGTGATAATGCACTTTATACAACAGTTAGTTCCGACCAAGTAATTTGATTGGACAAGAGGCATTCCATGAGTGCTGATATACAGTATAACAGCACTGGGACTTTTAACTATAAGTATCACTCCGAAATGACCGTTAAAACAAAGTAGCTAGCCTGCAGATGTTTGTGTTCAGGTTACTAGGCAACCGTCCAGTTGCGGAACAATTCTTTGTTGACGGAGCCAAAATAAATCTTTAAATAAACAAACAAATCATAATCTGTTGTCACTTATTACTGTTAACTAATAAATTGCGCTGTAGAACTGTTGTATAAAAGCAATATCACACTCGAGGTCGTGCTGTTATACTGAATATCAGCCTGCGGCCTCGTACCTATACGACCCAATCACAGCCGTGCTGATATTCAGTATAACAGCACTCCCTCTCGTGTTTGGGATACAGGCGATAGTGACGACAACAGAGGACATTGCGTGGAACAGGAACATGTTAAATCCTGCCAGGTCCTTCCAATAACACCACGCACCCTTCAGAAAAAAGCAAAAGAGACGTCAGCCAAGGACAAGTTACCATGCTGGGCAGAGAGAGGGAGGGAGGGAGAGGGAGGGAGGGAGGGAGAGGGAGGGAGAGGGAGGGAGAGGGAGGGAGGGAGGGAGGGAGAGGGAGGGAGAGGGAGGGAGAGGGAGGGAGGGAGGGAGGGAGAGGGAGGGAGAGGGAGAGAGAGAGAGGGAAGGAGGGAGAGAGGGAGAGAGGGAGAGGGAGGGAGAGGGAGGGAGGGAGAGGGAGGCAGGGAGGGAGAGGGAGGGAGAGGGAGAGAGAGAGAGGGAAGGAGGGAGAGGGAGGGAGAGGGAGGGAGGGAGGCAAAGGGGGAGGGAGGGAGAGAGAGGGAGGGAGGTATGGTGTGGGACGTATCCTAGTCACCTCGTTCCTCTCCTCCATCCTCAATCTCTTACATCCTCCCTGATACAGTAGATTCAACAAACAGACCCATAATTGTTAACATGCCCCCCGATCAAGTGTTATTCCCTGGCAGGGTAAATGTTTCCCTGTTGCTAAGGCCTGTTGCTAAGGCCTGTGTGAGGACAAATTAAGAAGCCATAAAAGACAGAGTGTGAACCGCTGTGGGACCACGGGAGGGCCGAGGCGTGCCAGAGCCCAGCCCAGGGAGAGGAACAGCGCTGTGTTGTGTCTCCCAACCACCCTGGCTTAACACTAGAACAGCATGAACAGCCACAGATTAACAGATTAACCCTGTTTTAACACTAGAACAGCCAGATTAACAGATTAACCCTGTTTTAACACTAGAACAGCCAGATTAACAGATTAACCCTGTTTTGACACTACAACAGCCACAGAATAACAGATTAACCCTGTTTTGACACTAGAACAGACACATATTAAATGCAAAGCACATTGATTGGGGGGTGATTAATATACAATATGAATAACTGTGGTTGGCTGCTCTCAGTATTTAACACTGGAACAGCCATGAGGGGTAATTTCTTTACTTGTGAATCACTTTTCCAAGATATGTGCGTTCTACCACCCAGTATCCTTACATTTTCAGAATCACATCAGGATAAGCTAGTATAAAGCTATTTTGTAGTTTTTCTGTGTAGGAAGCAGGCTAATTTACAAGCCGGCCAACTAGTGGTCGTTGTGTGTAAATAGCAGGTTAGCATTGCAAAGAGACATTTGACCCCTGAGGCGGCTCTTTTAGTCAGGACAAAGGCACGGCTGTGACAGTGTTAACTGTCCTGAACACATACACAACGTCTTATAGTGTAGGGGGACATTTAGCAGGCATTGCGTGCAATGCGGTATCAGTGAAAACACAGGCGACATAATCTAATGCTGACGAAAGGGTGATTAAAAGGGAGAGAA
The DNA here is from genome assembly GCF_963989245.1 of Nansenia antarctica. NCBI lineage: Eukaryota > Metazoa > Chordata > Actinopteri > Argentiniformes > Microstomatidae > Nansenia > Nansenia antarctica. The sequence goes on along the minus strand of NC_137684.1, from coordinate 29,677,096 downwards.
ACAATACACAGAGCGAGGTTTGATGACTTTAGCCTTTTAATGACTTTAGCCTTTAGAACAGCTGCTCAAAGCTGCGATACGACAGAGCTAGTGACAACAAATATCCACCAATAAATCAGTCCAACCCAGATGAATTGATTTTTGATAGATGGTAATTTATTAGTAATTTCCATAGAAGACTGCCGCAATGACTGCATGCTTTGACACTCTCAGACGCACCCTGACCCTGAGCTTTAAGTTCTACCTGCCACCTGACCCGTCAGCAGAGCCTTGGGTAGTGAGGTATTAGCAGTACTCAAGTTGTAAAAGAAAATCAGGGGGAATGGTGGATTTTATCATATGGGGACAATTCTAGCATCTCCACAGCGTCAGTGACTTCAGTGTCAGTGACTTCAGTGTGAGTGACTTGGTGGTAAACATGTCATTGCATATGTGTGTGCCCCCCCTCCCTCACCCACAGTATTTTACTCAATATGCGCAAGACTACATGTTGAAATAGCAGTAATACCACTTTCATTGATAAAATGACATAAGGGGATGGAAAGGGGGGATGGCAGTTTTAGTGTCCTTGGGCAAGACACTGAACCCCAAATTGCTCCCAGTGAGCGGGCCGGCCGGCGCCTTGCATGGCAGCTTGCCGCCATTGGTGTGTGAATGTGTGTGTGTGTGAATGGGTGAATGAGAGGCCGTTGTAAAGCGCTTTGGATAAAGGCGCTATAGAAGTGCAGTCCATTAAATGGTCAACACTTGTTGATGTACTAGTAGGACTACAAGATGGCCCAGGCCAGGATTCTTGCTTGAATATTTGTTTGATTTCATTTTATACTGTAAGCTACAAGTTGTAACTTTAAAAAACTAGTCAAAACACATCTCTTCTCCCTGGCCTTTGACCTGAGGTGAGCCTGCCTTCCCGACACTGCACTTTTTGCACTTTTATTTGTATTGCACCTTGCTTTTAGTGTATTTGATCTCTTTTATCTTGTTTTTCTCTTTATCTTTTTATCTGTTAAGCACTTTGGGTGCCGTTCGTCGTTGTAAATTTGTTACTTACTTACTTACTAATTGGGAGCAGCCCCAAGTCAAATGTAGAAGCTGTGGTGAATGTTGCCAACGTAGCGCCACCTCCCACGCCTCGGATGTCAGGTTTCATTTGCCACTAAGTCATTTGCACAGAAGGAATGGAGTGAAATATGTCCTCCAACGCAGGTCGTTAGGAGAAAGTGAGGATAAATCTGTCACTGCTGTTGCCCCGGGTGATTTAGAGGTTAGAGGAGGAGTGCTATTGGCCGGTGTCAACGTGTGTGTAATAACGTGCTGTCTGTGTGCGGAGATCGATGTTGAGGTTAGGCCAGAAACTCACAGCTAATTTATATTCAGGGTTCCCACACCTTCTGAAACATCAAATTCAAGCACCTTCCAAGGACTTTCAAGACTCAATTCCCTCAAATTCAAGGACCCAACACAGCATAGTTTGAGACAGATCTAGATGAGAATTTATGTTATAGGAACTATCCGCTCACAGACAACAATTAAAAAGAGAGGCTTGAATGTGTGAACACTAGATGGTCTCTTGCCTTCTCTACCACAGCACAGCAAAACAACATATTGTGAAATATGTGTAAAGTTAAGCAATACAGAGAGGAGGAGCTAAGTAAAACATTTCATGATCATATCATGTCTATCATATCTATACATCATATCATATTATAATGTTTAGATTCCAAAATCAAAATCTAAGTGTCTTTGTAGGACAATCTACTCTGTATACTGCAAGTATATCTAGATTTCGGGCGGAGAAGCGGCGAACAAGCAACGCCAGCGTCCTCTCCCCCTCGCTGCCTCTCCCTCCATACCGCAGTCCCCCCCTGCCTCATATGGTCCTCTCAGCAGATCTCATGTCTTTTAAGAGGGAAACAAATCATCACGACCAGTACAGGGTTAGGGTTAGGGTTGGCAGGACAGATGAGGTGTCAGCGCCACCTTAAACAGCCTGTATTGATGAAGCTGTGCGTGGTTAATCACGAGCTGTGACTATGTGCAGCGGGCTTGGCCTGTGGGGGAGGTGATTAATCAGTCTGACTCTGGGGTGTATCAGAATCATGACCATGTATGAGACACACACACAGCCAGGGTAGTGGTGGTGGCCTAGTGGATAGTGAGATAGTGAGTTGGACTTGTGGGTGATCAGACTCAGAAGGTCATGAGTTCAAATCCCACCCGGCCTGGGCTGGGAACACCACTAGCGTGCCCTTGAGTAAGTAAGCACTTAGTCCCTGTAATCTCAAATTAGAAGTCACTTTGGATAAAAGTGATAAGCGTTTGCTAATGGTTATCCTAAATTGTGAACACAGCCAGGGGTGCACACACTAGAGCTGGGCAATATGGACAAAAACACTTTGTATCACGATAACTTGACCCATTTACTCCTAGAGCGATAAAAGCCATGATAAATCAAATCGAGTTATGATCCACTTTTTTCACAGAACTTTATTTTTTACCGGCCTGAGAGCTGAAGGTTGTAAATGGTGAGGGAACACCAGGGGTCAAAACAGGTGAATGGAAATTGTGGAGAAAAGAAACTCTAAAGCTGATTTAGATGCTCTAAAGCTGTATCTGTTGTTGCCATTGGCTACAGTGATCATACATGTGTGGGCATATCTGGGAAGACAAAGATTCTACTAAAAAATAAAATGGCTTGACCCAAAATTGTACATGAAAGATTGTCCAAGGGTTTCTGTCTGTGATTCATTTGTGGATGATGTTAGAAATATCTCCTGGTCTGATTTCAGACAGACCCAAATACTGCACTTAAAGGTTTTCAATGAAGTGTTGGTTCCAGTTATGGATAATCATGCACCTATCATGCTTATCCGTAACTGGAACATTAAAGCAGCTAAAACGGATTACAACAAAGATATAGATGCACAACTAAGCAGCACTGGACTAACATACTTTTTTAGTATTTTAATATAATAACTATAGCCATCTTTTTAATCCACTTTTATATCATGATCTCACTGTTTTTTTAATATACTGTACATGGCTGGCCCAGTGTTGTTGTCTGTCCTTTATGTTGTGTTGTGTTGTTATGTGTGGTTTTTAGTGGAGTGGCGCGGCAAAATGAATTTCCCGACGGGGATAAATAAAGTATCTCTGAATTGAATTGAATTGAATTGACTAAAGTTCTGTTTCTTCCCCAGGGCCACAAGTGCACTAAACTCGGCTAAGATCTAGAAAACTAAACAAAAAATCCCTTCTGTAACCCCCCCCCCCGAGGTTTTCAGTGCATAAGTATATGGTGATCGATCATTCCAAACCGTGGCTCCCAAACTTTGGAATGCTCTTCCCTTGGAACTTCAGATCAGCGGTCTCAGTCAAAGCATTCTCAGTCAAAACGGGTCAAAACTACCCTGTACAGACAGGTTTTTGACTAACACCTGTGCAAAACCTCCTTCAATCATCTCAGAAATATTTCCAACTCCCGTCCCACTCTAACCCTGTCAGATGCAGAGAGAAACTTGTCCATGCCTTTATCTCCTCAAGACTGGACTACTGCAATGCGCTCTTCATCGGGATTCCTGGCAAAAGCATACAGAAGCTGCAATAAATCCAGAACAGAGCTGCCAGGATCCTGATGAGTCCGCAAATACGAGCACATAACCCCCGTTCTACACTCACTACACTGGCTCCCTGTCTCATTCAGGGTTGACTACAAAGTCCTGCTTCTCACCCACAAATGCGTCAACAGACACGTACCTCCCTGTCTGCAGGAACTCATCTCTCCACAAACCTCCACCTGCACCCTCCCAATAAAGGGATGCTCCAGCAAGCCACTCTTCACAAGCACAAGAGGGGCAATAAAGTCACTGAGCGGTCTGTCTCATCTCCTTCAGAGAACCTGGTTTGTATTTGTAACCTTAAGTTCTCTTTTAGTCTCGGTTCAACCCCTCATTATGGGACCCTGCAAAACGCCCCGAATGCCTGGTCTGAAACTGGAAACACCTTTCCCCCTTTAAGGAAATGAGCTCTTTATGTGTCTTGCTTTCACAGTAAGCTAGAAGTGTCCTGCTTTTGTGCTCTTTTAAGAAGCAATTGTTTCCCTATTGGTGAAAGTAGCTACAAGCTATAACAAAGAATATCCGGTAACAAATGCATACACAGCTGTGCGCTTCATCTATGACTCGTCCCACGACAGCTTCCAGGATTCCCACACCTTCTGAAACATCAAATTCAAGCACCTTTCAAGGACTTTCAAGACTCGATTCCCTCAAAGTCAAGGACCCAACACGGCATAGTTTGAGACAGATGTAGATGAGAATTTATATAATAGGAACTATCCGCTCACAGCCAACAATTAAAAAGAGAGGCTTGAATGTGTGAACACTAGATGGTCTCTTGCCTTCTCTACCACAGCACAGCAAAACAATATATTGTGAAATATGTGTAAAGTTAAGCAATACAGAGACTTATTTACTAGTTGACGAGCTAAGTAAAACATTTTTGAATATATATATATTATTTTTTTTAGAGAGAGAGAGAGAGAGAGAGGGAGAGAGGGGGGAATTCAAGCACTTTCAATGACCCATGTCTATTTTCAAAAACTTTTAAGACCGTGATTTTTTTGTTCTCAAATTCACAAACTTTCAAGGATTTCAAGGACCCGTGGGAGCCCTGTAGAAGTGTACTGCTTTTGTGCTCTTTTAAGAAGCAATTGTTTCCCTATTTCTGAAATTACAAGCTATAACAAAGAATATCCGGTAAGAAATGCATACACAGCTGTGCACTTCATCTATGACTTGTCCCACGACTGCTTCTGTTTGTCAACGCAACAGAATTCTACCACAATGCTCTCTGCCTGCAACAACACCACTGACTCACAACTCGCAAAGTTAGAGCTTTGTTTCGTTTTGTTGTATTGAAAGGGGCTGATATC
>NC_137684.1:29664663-29667163 GCF_963989245.1 Nansenia antarctica | reverse complement strand
GGCTGTGAGGCCGTCAAATGGAATATGAAAAAACTGTGACCTAATAAAAAAATAACCCAAAAAGTGTTTTTGACCTCTGTATAGCCCACTCCTAGTGAAGTGAAACTGCTGACTGGAACTACAACAAAGAGGAAATGGGGGAGTCTGTCAAGAGTGTGAACCGCCGCCACCCTCAGCTCGCTAAAGAGGAAGGCGAGATGGAAAGTTAGCAGATATGAACCGTGGTGCAGCGTCTCATCCACATCTTCATTTCACACATGTCTGGTCTACTGCAACGCCCTCGTTGTGGCTGCATCTGACAAACGCTTCAACCGGCTGCAGTATATCCAACACTTTGCAGATCCTCACCCACAACTCCCCCCCCTCCCCGTGAGCACATCACACCTCCCCCCCCCCCCCCCTGTGAGCGTATCACCCCCCGTGTTATTCAACCTCCACTGGCTCTCCCCCTCCGTTCACTTGGGTCAGGGTTAGTAACTTGTTGTCCTGAAAGCGAGGGCTGTGGTCGTAGACACAGATACCTTCAATGAGTCTGGTTGTAACAACCTTTGGAGTTCAGTATGGCATAATATGCTATCAAGGTGTATCTATCACTATGTGCAATATGACAACCCTAGTCGTTTTATCTGTACAGTATAGTATAGTGGATAGTGTACATAGCCTCTATTTATGTAAACCAGCTCCTTCCCTTCTTGTTTTTTTTTCTTGTTTTTTTCTTTCCTAACACCAGGGGAGCCACCCCTCCCAAATTTCGTTGTTTGGTACCTGTACTATAGCAATGACAATAAAGACCATTCATTCATTCATTCATTCATTCAGTCATTCATTCATTCATTCAAAATATACAAAACCACAGACATCGTTTGGGTGGAGGTGATCATGAATCAATGGTAACACAATTCCACCGACTCTCGTTGGAAAGTAATGAGAGCAATTAGATTTGAAGGCATGGTTTATGACAGAAATGTAGGGGCAATTTCCTATGAAGGGTAAATGGACTGCACTTATATAGCGCCTTTTTTGCTGCTCCAAAGTGCTTTACAACGGCCTCTCATTCACCCATTCACACACACATTCACACACCGATGGCGGCAAGCTGCCATGCAAGGCGCTGGCCCGCTCACTGGGAGCAGTTTTGGGGTTCAGTGTCTATCTAGTCATAATGTTTCTATTAGTCTATCTAGTCATAATGTTTCTGTTGTTGTATCGCTGGACCGTTAATGTGCACGTTGACAAAACAGCATAGCGAACATGAGGCTCAGATGCGGACCTGACCGCATACATTAGGGACAGAGTTGGCCAATATCATCTCAGCGTTTTCACTTCAACACACATAAAGGACCGTGATAATGGGAGAAGTCGGTTAAGATTCAAATGTCTGGGGAGACGGGCTGTTAAGACTTTAATGACATCCAGAAGGAAGGAGGGAACCGAATGAGTCACCAAAGCCGAGGGAAACGGCAACAGAGACCACAAGTTTTATCTCTAGAGACCAGGACAGAATGATCTGGGTCAGTAGGGGACGAAATGGAGAACACATTAAAAAGTTGTTGTGTGTCCATGAAGCAGACCGGATGGAATCAGGAAAGGCCATGGAGGACTAGAGGAGGAGACCTGACTAAAGAATGACCTAGGTAAGACTAGAGTAGACTAGAGTAGACGCGAACACGGGACAGACCAGTACGACCATGTGTCATTGTGCCTTCCTTGGTAGCAGATACTACTACTACTAATAATAATAATAATAACTTAGATTTCTATAGCGCCTTTCAAAAACCCAAGGACGTTTTACAATTAATGGTCAGACAGACAAAACAGAAAATAAACAAAACAAAACAGAAACAGTGACTAGGGGCCAAAGGCCTTGGAGAACAGATGGGTTTTAAGGGCTAATTTGAGGGAGTTCCAGAGGGTAGGTGCGGCCACGCTGAATGCTCTGTCCCCAAAGGTCCGTAGGTTGGTGCGGGGGGTGGACAGCAGGCCCATGTCTGCGGACCGCAGGTTCCGGGAAGGGGTATGCTGGGGGAGGAGGTCAGGTAGGTACTGGGGGGCGCAGGTGTGGAGGGTTACTAAACCATGAGGTGCCTATTTGGACTGTTGAACTAAAATGTACTGTACAACAGGTGTGTGTGTGTGTGTGTGTGGGGGGGGGGGTGCGTTGTGGTGGTTAATGACAGTAGTAGAGAGGTGTTAATTCTAGAGGTTGGCTGTACCTTCGACCACAGCCTGGAGAAAGCCTTTTTAAACAAGTTGCTGAAATATCAGCAGCACAAGCTGAACATCTCACAACTAGGCTACAAATGTCATCTTTTGTCTTCATTTTTGGCAGCCTGGGTCACGTTCACAAGCTGGTGGTTTCAGATGGCCCACATCTCCAAGAGAAAGGCTAAACAGTTAGCAAGGTATTGCTCTATATCCGCTCAATATGGAGACGGCGTTGCTTTTTGTACCCATAGAGTAGATACTGTTTTACAGTGATGCTGTTGTATCTGTTAACCCA
>NC_137684.1:29604663-29659663 GCF_963989245.1 Nansenia antarctica | reverse complement strand
AATGTCCTAATTCAAGGAATGTACAACCTAATGCTGAAACACAGATATGAGCTTTCCAATAGTAGGCTACATGGTGTCTCATCATGAAAACAACGCCTGTTGACATTCCCACTGCACTTCATGAGGGTGTGATACATAGGGTTAGTTTGCTAATCCGCCAAGCCTCCTAAATCTTAATTGTCTAGATGAGATGATACAGTAATGATGATGTGTATTATGTCCTAACAGATTAATGCTCTCACACTTTGGAACTCTCCACTTTCCCGAATCAATACAGTGTGTTGAATCAATACAGTCGTACAGTAACCCCTATGCACTCTGCAAACGGTATCTCCCAAGCTGCAAACAGAGCAACCAGACAGATGGGTGTCAGAATTGTAGAAGGGAATCCGTGGGTTTTTGTTTTGTCTGATATTTAGCTCTGATACAGAAGCAGCACAGTCTTACCAGTACAATACCGTAACACAGTGAACTCACAGTTGGCTCTACCCAATAGGCTGCAGGCTGCAGTGTACTAGAGGCTGCAGTGTACCAGAGGCTGCAGTGTACTAGAGGCTGCAGTGTACCAGAGGCCGCAGTGTACCAGAGGCTGCAGTGTACTAGAGGCTGTGCAGTGTACTAGAGGCTGCAGTGTACTAGAGGCTGCAGTGTACTAGAGGCTGCTAGAGGCTGCAGTGTACTAGAGGCTAGAGGCAGCAGTGTACTAGAGGCTAGAGGCAGCAGTGTACTAGAGGCTAGAGGCAGCAGTGTACTAGAGGCTGCAGTGGACTAGAGGCTGCTAGAGGCTGCAGTGTACTAGAGGCTAGAGGCAGCAGTGTACTAGAGGCTGCAGTGGACTAGAGGCTGCAGTGTACTAGAGGCTAGAGGCAGCAGTGTACTAGAGGCTGCAGTGGACTAGAGGCTGCAGTGTACTAGAGGCTGCTAGAGGCTGCAGTGTACTAGAGGCTAGAGGCAGCAGTGTACTAGAGGCTAGAGGCAGCAGTGTACTAGAGGCTAGAGGCAGCAGTGTACTAGAGGCTGCAGTGGACTAGAGGCTGCAGTGTACTAGAGGCTGCAGTGTTCTAGAGGCCGCAGTGTACTAGAGGCTGCAGTGTTCTAGAGGCTGCAGTGTACTAGAGGCTGCAGTGTATTAGAGGCTGCAGTGTATTAGAGGCTGCAGTGTATTAGAGGCTGCAGTGGACTAGAGGCTGCAGTGTATTAGAGGCTGCAGTGTATTAGAGGCTGCAGTGTACTAGAGGCTGCAGTGTATTAGAGGCTGCAGTGTATTAGAGGCTACAGTGTACTAGAGGCTGCCGTGTACCAGATTAATGTCAGGGTCACATGGATCCTGTTCCAGTTACAGTGTTTGCTTAGTGTGCGTGTGCAGTATTTCACTGCTGTGTGTGCATTGGCGGACTTTTATTAGATAAGGTGGGACATCTGGCTAGTATTGGCATGGGGAGGGGTGTTGTGTGTGTGTGTGTGTGTGTGTGTGTGTGTGTGTGTGTGCGCGGGTGAGTGAGTGAGACAGGCAAAGTCTTTCAGAAGTAAAAGCCCTATGTTTCTCCATCCACCTGTAGATCCTGTATAAGACTTAAGAACAGAACACATTAACAACACACACCTTAACGTCAGCAGTGTTTGAACAACCGCGTGGAACAATTGGCGGCCTCGACACCTTGATCAATATTTGCTATCGAACCCAGAGGGGCTGTGTTAATAACAGGAGCTTCATTCATTCACTCACTATGCCATTACATCACTATTCGCAATACAAAAACTCAATTCTTTATTTATTTTTGAGTACTCTAATACTAACAGAATTTCGAATCTATTTTTTGCAAGTCGAGAAGTCAAGAATTCTCCGCCCACTAATTGCTCTTGCTGGCAGATCTCAGAGCTCACTCTCCGCATGGTTACCAAGAACTGTGGGGGTGTGAGAGGAAATAGCTTCACTAGTCGATATATAAGTCTATAAACACACTGAGCATCAGTCTCACAACCTCGAAGGTGATCAAACAGATTTCCCTGAAGTCAGATGACAGGCGACAGCATGGAAAGATCTATATTGTTCAGCCTGTCCTTAGTGGCAGCGGCGTTATTACCTTTATAACACTCTGAAGATGCATCCTTCCTTTCTCTCCTCTTTGGGGCAATCGTTGATAGGTGATTAGATAAGTGAAAGGTCAAAACCCTTTTGTTTTCACCAATCCAATGTAAATGGTAAACGGTGCCACTGCACTTATATAGCACCTTTATCCAAAGCGCTTTACAACGGCCTCTCGTTCACCCATTCACATACACATTCACACACCAATGGCGGCAAGCTGCCATGCAAGGTGCAGGCCGGCCCGCTCACTGGGAGCAATTTGGGGTTCAGTGTCTTGCCCAAGGACACTTCGACATGTGGCCAGCCGGGGCTCGAACCGCCGATCTGCCAACCTTGCGATTATTAGACTGCAGCTCTACCTCCTGAGACACAGCCGCCCCAATGTGTTCAGATCAGTGATGGAACTCTCCCTCTCTCTCTCTCTCTCTCTCTCTCTCTCTCTCTCTCTCTCTCTCTCTCTCTCTCTCTCTCTCTCTCTCTCTCTCTCTCTCTCTCTCTCTCTCTCTCTCTCTCTCTCTCTCTCTCTCTCTCTCTCTCTCTCTCTCTCTCTCTCTCTCTCTCTCTCTCTCTCTCTCTCTCTCTCCCCCTTCACCACAATCAACCCACTTTCCCTCTCTGTACCCTGTACCCTTGTAAAAGAGTTTGACTACAGTCCAACCTCAGCAGAGGCAAGCATAGGAAACATTCAAACACTAAGGTGTGGTGCTATCTGACAGGAGAGGTTGTGCAAACAACTGAACTGAGGTGGTGATGATGAATGTATGGAAGGCTCCGGAAGGAAACGTGACTGATGTGAGTTTTATTGTATGTGTGAAAGGTGCGTGCGTGCGTGTGTGCGTGCATGTGTGTGCGTGCATGTGTGCGTGCATGTGTGTGCAGTGTGCGGTCACTTGAGGCAATTCTATCTTCACCAAGAAATGTATATTTTGGAAAGGTGTCTGAATTCATGCAGAAAGGAAGTGGTTGATATTAGTGTTAGTTATCAGGTCTGTACATGTCAGTTAAGGCATCACTCCTAGCCCTGTGGTTAACCCCTCACAGCCCAACCACCATGTCAGCGACTCCATCCCCTCTTCCACTACTCCTTTTTTCACTCCACCAATCAATCGATCAATCAATCAATCAATCAATCAATCACACATAAAAACAAACTACCAGCTGGTCAGTACAGTATCAGTCCTGTAAACCCTCGACCTGCAGGATAAGACTCAGTGTATCTCAGTTGACGCAATGTAGTTTTCTCGATATGAATAAAGGTGTTTCGCAAGGTTTGATTCTAGGTCCACTGCTGTTTCTCATTTACATAACTAACCCAGTAAACAAAGAGTCCAAAAGACGTCCTCAGGGAAGCCGGAATGCGGGTTCAGACGACGTCTTTCTAGGACGTCCAGATGACGTCTTTCTATTTCCTAGTATTTTCTGTGTTTTCTAAAGGTTACTGTGGAATCTGACTCTGGAGAGCTGTGTAAGCTGAGGGCCAGACGACCACAATGGACAATATTCTGCATACTTGCGGTCGCATAGAGGAACGAATGTTTTGAATGTTCAGATGATGACGTGGACATCGGCCTCTGGAGAGATCTCCAGGTCAGGTATGACAAAACCCAAGAGGACAAAATAACTCGCTCTGACGACACGAAGTCATGAGAACAGGAAATTCGGATGATTTTCGTGTGTATACGGGTGGAGAGGACTTAGGAATATTGTGACTGTGAATTAAAAAAATCATTGTATGACTGTAAAACATCAAACATATAACTTAACATAAATAAACAAATACATAAGTGAGGTGGGTTGGGGTTGCTCGGCCGTAACCATAGGTCATTAATTAATTACTACTGCTTTAAAGATGATTAATAATAATGATAATAATAATATTAGGTGGAAATAATGTAATATACAGGGACAAAGATGAATTCATCCATTAGGAGAATGGGATTTGATCTGACATGAGATGGGAGAGAATGATCATTACTGTAATGTAACCACTACTGTCTTGGATGTGTAATCAATCACTGGTGTGACATCTACAGTCATGGCCAGAATTATTGGCACCCATGCACTTCTGTCAGATATATTTGGTAGCACACCCATTGGAAAACATAATTGAAATCAATAGCTTCCTGTAACCATGAATGAGTTTCTTACACCTCTCTACTGGAATTGTAATTGGACCACTCTTCTTTTGCCAACTGCTCCAGGTCTCTCACATTTGAAGGGTTCCTTCTCTCAACTGCTGTTTTGAGATCGCTCCACAGCTGTTCTATGGGATTTAGATCTAGACTCATTGCTGGCCACTTCAGAACTTTCCAGCACTTTGTCTTGAACTATTTCTGGGTGTTTTTGTTTTTTTATCAGAGTTTTTATTGGGTTTCAGCATAGACACAGACAGAACATCATATCTACATCTTAAATGGTAAAACTAAGGGTAAAGAAACATAGCACAACCCCTAAACAGATGGGTAAAAAAGTGAAAAGGAAAAGAAAAAAAGTAAGAAAAAAAAGAAAATAAGAAGAAATAAGAAGCCCGGGGGTGTTTCAATAAACATGTTACTGGTAATATATTCTGAATGGGTGTTAAATTAGAAGGTGTCATGTTTCATACAAATGTTCCATTCTGGGTGTTTTTTTTAAAAGTATGCTTTGGGTCATTGCCCTGCTGGAAGACCCATGACCTCTAACAGAGACCCAGCTTTCAGATTTGGCTTTTTAAATTTTTCAAATAAACATGTGAATACCAAAGCCTTTGTAATTGCAACAATTTTCTGGGAGAAGTGGTTCATTATCTGACAGAAGTGCAATATTTTTGTCCATGACCGAATCACTGTGGACCATGTTAACCATCCGGTTAAAGATCACAGATCATGATTGGGGTGTCACCCTGTGGAGTCATCTTACTCAGATAACATGCTGGGCCATGTTATTACAAATGACCTGTGTTTTTATTTTCTCTTTTTCTTGCCTCGAGCACCTTGAAGTCAATGGCTCTGGGGGCGTGTAAATTTGACTAAATTCAACTCTTATTACAACCTACAGGTGAAAAAAGCAGGGTCGGCGAAATTACAGGAGACACTCAACAGACCTTCAACACTCAAGACCACCCTGGCTTCAGATGACGCATCACTTCCTGTTAACCTTGTTCTCCCCCTCCTCTAGGTTCTAATGGCGCACATCAAATGACATTGAAGCCAATGAGGTAAATAATGAAGTTAATAAAATTAAGTTAAGTAGAAACATGGCCTGGGGCGTTGTTTAGCATTCTAGTAAATGGATTGACTTATATAGCGCCTTATTCCAAAGCGCTTTACAATGGCCTCTCATTCACCCATACATTCACACATTCACACACCAATGGCGGCAAGCTACCATGCAAGGCGCCGGCCCGCTCATTGGGAGCAATTTGGGGTTCGGTGTCTTGCCCAAGGACAGCTCGACATGTGGCCAGCTGGGGTTTGAACCGCCGATCTGCCGACCTTGCGATCATTAGACGCCGGCTCTACCTCCTGCGCCACGGCCACAACGTGTTGAACAGTAGCTCATATCTGTGTCTCCACTTTCCCCATTTATGAACGGATATTATATATATATTTTAGTTATTGTTATTCATGTTTTTCTTTTCTTTCATTTTGCACAACTTATAGGCCTACGTCTTTACAACTGTACTGTATGTCTTCAATATGAGCAGGATATTGAAGTGCCGAGTCACGGTGTATTGGCAACATAAAACAGCTGACCCGCATCCCCCCCAATCACCCAGTGCCCAGGGAAGAACCCATATTAACATCTAACACAAACTGGGGGGTCATGATTTGTTATAGGACTGGGAGTGCCAAGCAGCTGTATTGATGTGGCCTGAGGTACACAGGCGGGGGGTGGGGGGATTAACGATCAAGGCTCCAGGCAGGTTATTAGGCAATTAGGGGCCAAGTACCTATAAATAGGTAAACAGGAGAGAGTAGGAGGGAGGTAAGCCTAATGGATATGTGTTTGTTTACGCTTTCAGAGAGCACATATGGGGTGGGGTGGGGTGGGGGGGAAGGTGTCTTTCATAGAAGAAAGACACCTGATATAGCCTAATATTTATAATCCGAATATTTATATTCTAATATTTATAATCTCTGTATTTCACAAAGTGGAGCTCATGTCTCATGTGTGTCTTATGTGGGTCAGAGTATCAACAGATCACAGAGTGTTGGAGAGTTTATAAGCACCATAATCCTAGGCCTACTACAAAGAAAATAAATCATGATTTACCGGTCAAAACATGTCCTGTCTCACTCCTTTAGGCTTCACTGTCAGCACGCTCTTAAACCCTGGATTCCTAAGGGTTTACGTGTTGCACAATATTATTCGTCCACCAACATCCACGCAGCAGGTGGGATTAAACCTGGAGCATAGATGCACAGGTGCATCCACTTAAAGCCCAATTAAACCCAGGAAATTACGCTGCATGTAAGGCTACACTTACTACCCAGAACACACTCAAGTGATGGCAAAACACTTACGTTGCAAGTAAGTCTACACTTACTACCCAGAACACACTCTGGTAGTAGTGATGGCAAAACACTTACGTTGCAAGTGGCCCTGTTCTTTATTCAATGTTTGCCCCTTTGAGATGTTTCTATTTCTTCCCTTGTGCCTCAAAGGCAAACCAGAATCAAACACACCTTCAGCAATTAAACAATGGTAAATGGTAAATGGACTGCACTTATATAGCGCCTTTTTTGCTGCTCCAAAGCTGCGCTCAAAGCGCTTCTCAAAGCGCTTCTCACGGCCTCTCATTCACCCATTCACACACACATTCACACACCAATGGCGGCAAGCTGCCATGCAAGGCGCCGGGCGGCCCGCTCACTGGGAGCAATTTTTGGGGGTTCAGTGTCTTGCCCAAGGACACTTCGACATGTGGCCAGCCGGGGCTCGAACCACTGATCTGCCAACCTTGTGATCATTAGACGGCGACTCTACCTCCTGCACAACAGCCGCCCTGTGTAACCCCCAAATGTAACCGTATTTGCAGTCTGAAGTGCAGTTTGGCTGAAACAGTGGGCTGATGAATGATATGCTGAACAAGCTTAACAGTAAGACCCTAACTTATGACTAACTCATGACTGCTGCGTTCTAAAAGGCTTCAATCGAACATGTTATTAGCACAGGAAGATGTATCGACTTACTAGCAGAAGTCTTATCTTATTGATAGAATCATCATTCTGCCACCCAGTCCCGAAATTTCAGGAAGAGGGTTAAAAAGGTTGAAAGGAGCATTGAATATTCCATAACTTAAAACGACCGGTGCAGTAATGCAATCAATATCCTAGTCTCTCTCTCTCTCGCTCACACACACACGCACACGCACACGCTCACACACACACGCACACACACGCGCACGCACACACACACACACACACACACACACACACACTCACACACTCACACACTCACACACACACACTCACACACTCACACACTCACACACTCACACACACACGCTCACACACGCACGCACGCCCACGCCATCGAATTACCTTGAATAACCTGTGACTTTTAAAGGGAACAATCAGATACACCGGAAGGCCATTGGTCGTTCACAAGAGAACAGGACAGGACTTCAGCTCTCACAAACACCAGACAAATAAAACAATTTGAAGACACATAAAACCATCTCCAACAGCAACACCTGATCTAAGTGTGATAGTTCCATACCTGATAACGTCCAACAGCTGTAAGAGCATAAAGGTTTTATCGCTTCATGACACCTTATCTCTTCTACTAAGTGTAAAAAAGAAAAAAACGCTTTATACGCGACCACATCCAGGATGTGAATCAATCTGAGATGACAGGGCATACAAGGCCGTGGCTGTGTGGCACAGAAACGCCTGGGAAAATCGTGACGTTAGAATTATAAGGCTCTATCTCCATTTTTGTCAAAATTTAGTTTTTTACATAATCTGATCCATTAGGTGTTTATTAATGCCTGTGTGGTGTTGTTTTTAAAATGTTGACATTTTTTAGTTAGTAATTAATAAAATACAAAGGTTCCATCCCACAAAACATAATGGAATGTAAAAACTTTGACGCTCAATATCTCTGAACTGCCCTAAACGGAGATAGAACCTTATCATTCTAAGCTCACGAAATAGGCTAGTTCAAGATCCGGCGACTAACAAATTACGACACCGTAATAGCTGACCTGGGGTTAGATTTGAGGAGTGGACATGAATGGTGAAAAATGCAAAAGATGCCGAGAGGAAATTGAGCCATCTACAGTAGCTTAATATCCTGGAATGTCTTCGAGAAACATCTGACTCAAATGTCTCCAGTCTAGTTAGTACTGTATGGTAATCAGCACTCGAGTTGAGGGGCCCCCCTGAAATAAAAACGGTCAAAATCATCCCCCTTCTAAAACTGCCATCCCCTCTTTCCATCCCTTATGTCATTTTATCAATGAACGTGGTATTACTGCTATTTCAACTTTTAGTTTTGTGCACATTGAGTAAAATACTGTGGGCGTTTTTACCAAGTCACTGACACTGAAGTCACTGACACTGAAGTCACTGACACTGTGGGGATGCTAAAATTGTCTCCATATGATAAAATCCACCATCCCCCCTGATTTTCTTTTACAACTTGAGTACTGATGGTAGTCTACCTTTCACCTTCTGACTGGCAGATTTTTCATTTCAGAATAAGCCGCTCCTCAAAAAGCCATAAAGCAAACACAATTCATCCTCACCTCACTTGACGGTCCCACGTCTGAATACTAGTCACTCATCACAAGGTAAACAACTCCTCACAGCTCCATGAGTAAACGCTGGTCCCAGCCTCTTATGTTTTTCATCACCCTTCCCTTTCATCATCCCCCCCTTCCCTCGCTCCCTCCATCCCTGAAGCCCAGCAGTGTAGGATCCCGCCTGGGAAGAACAGACATGTACCCGTCATCACATCCGTATTTCGAAGTGTGTGAGCTTATCACCTTTGTTTTAGTCAAGCCATCGGTTTCCTCTCAGTCTATAAGACAGTGTTCCTACAAGTTTCAACAAGTCAAATCTAAGACCTTTTTAGACCTTTTTTTAGACCTCTTTGAACAGAGTTTTAGACCTATTCGCGACACCATATGATAGCTTTTTGTCATCCTCGAGGTGATGAAATTAGGGATTTCACTGCCATACAGACAAAAAAGGAAGCGAATCGGCATTTTTTTTGGTTCCAGCTTGATTCATTTCCGCGTAAATAGATGTGGTCAGACTGATTTCCTTGCAGGATCTCATTTTTAAGACCCAACACCTCATTTTTAGACCTAATAACTGAAACTTAAGGGGCCGGTTTCACAGACAAGGCTTAAGCCTAGTCCTGGACTAAATCACACTTTCAATGTAAAATCTCCATTGAAGATGCTTTTTAGTCCAGGACTAGGCTTAA
Source organism: Nansenia antarctica (assembly GCF_963989245.1). NCBI lineage: Eukaryota > Metazoa > Chordata > Actinopteri > Argentiniformes > Microstomatidae > Nansenia > Nansenia antarctica. The sequence continues at coordinate 29,650,155 of NC_137684.1, read as the reverse complement.
GCCTTGTCTGTGAAACCGGCCCAAGACCTTTTAGGCCTTATGAATCGGATTGCTGGATTTTAGACTTTAAGGCTTTTTAAGACCAGCGCAGGAACCCTGATAAGAACTTATTTTTCCACCTGTGTGTGTACAGAGGCTACGACGTGCTACGTCGCCTGTGTGTCTGATTGACGATAAAGGCTCAACACCCACAAGCAGGGAGATTTGGCCTGATTGCAGAGATTTGGAACACTTGTGTGCATATCTCCACTGCTTGTTAAGACCCAGGAGACAACATCAATATTTGTTTTGAATGTGGTTTGCATGGTGGAACATGAGAGCCGACAGATTTAGTATTTTTTTACAGTACACATATACACGCACGTATGTCCATATGGTATATTCAATATTCAAGCTCTTTGAAATATAAAACATCATATTATGATTATGATGACTAATGATTCTTAAGTCAAAGGTTGAATTTGACGCATCACTGTAGGTGATGAGTGCTTAGATTATGATGTCATAGATTATGATGTCATAGACACTTGTGAACTACAACTAATAGTATGATCATAATGACCAGGTCATTGATATACAAAATGAACAGTGTTGGGCCAAACACTGACCCCTGGGGAACGCCACAAGCAATGTCCAAACATGTTGAGCAGAATCTGCTGTCTCTTACTTAAATAACGTTTAACCCAATGTAACACTAGTCCCCTGATACCATATCTTTCCAGTTTATTGATTAATACGTCATGGTCGATTGTGTCAAAAGCTTTTTTTAGATCAATGAATACCCCAACTGCATGTTGTTTGTGATCTATAGCATTTGAGATTTGCTCTATTGATTCTATTATTGCCAATGATGTTGATCTTTTTTGATCTGAATCCATATTGACTGTCTGTAAGTAATGTGTGCTTTTTAAAAACATGTGTCCAGTCTGTTGTTGAAGAGTTTTTCTAATATTTTGGAGAATTGTGGAAGGTAAAGAGACTGTAGTCTGTAGTTTGTGAAGCGGTGTTTGCTCCCAGTTCTATCCAGAGGTATGACTTTAGCTATTTTCATTTGATCTGGAAATAAACCGGTTTGGAATGATAAGTTACAGATGTATGTTAATGGTTTAGAAATTTCCTCAATAACGTTTTTCACCACTGTCATATCAACGTCATTAAAGTCAGTAACTGTTCGTGGAAAGTAGGGGTGGGCATCGACGATCGATAATTGATCGATAAGGATCTTGGTCGATCACAAAATAAAACATTTGGTCGATCACAAAAAAAAATAAAAAAAATAAATTTGTGATCGACCAAATGTTTTATTTTGTGATCGACCAAGATCCTTATCGATCAATTATCGATCGTCGATGCCCACCCCTAGTGGAAAGTGTTCGAGCAGGTTTGGGGAAAGGATAGTGCTTAATCATTTGAAATTGGTGGCTCAGTCAAAGCCAGACAACAATGTTATTTTTAACTAAAAAAGCGTTTTTTATTGGGAACGGTTTAGTGGTATCAAACATTGGAAACTGTCCAACCCTACTGCATGCACACACACACACACACACACACACACACACACACACACACACACACACACATTTTAAATGCTTTATTTATGTCCACATAAATACAAAGTGCATTAAGGACATAAACACTATCAGTGCAGTCAGTTCATTGGGAGACATTCATTTACGTTTGTGACTGTATAGCAACCATCGTACACATATAATATTAACACAGAGGATGTTTCAGATGTGGGTTAACAGATACAACAGCATTACTGTAACACCATATCTACTCTAAGGGTACAAAAAGCAACGCCGTCTCCATATTGAGCGGCTACCGATAACAGCAGATATGGAGCAATACCTTGCTAACTGTTTAGCCTTTCTCTTGGAGATGTGGGCCATCTGAAGACACACACACACACACACACACACACACACACACACAGCGCCTGTGGTACACCACCTCACAGATGCTTTGTGAGTCAAGTAGGTAACTCCTTCATAACCTTTGAATTATTCACCAGATTAACCGTGTTGTCGGAAACTATTAACCGTGTTGTCGGAAACTAGCAACTGGGGAAGTTGTTGTCTTGCCGTTCAGCATTGTCTATTGAATCAACACAACTTCATCTCTACAGAGTAGAGTAGAGTAGTAACAGTATTTGGTCACATTAAAATAAATTCATTTTACATGAACATATATTGTATGTACATACACAATGTCAGAGCATTACTTTGGACTGGATGAACTTCTGCTTCCACATATTGACCTTGGCCCTCGTCCAGGTGACTAAGAACACGCATTACAGACGGTTCCTCAAAAACTCCCCGCCAACTGTCGGATAAAAGCATCGCTCACAGACAGCTGGAGAGAGACCACAGAGTGAAGGTTAATGCCAGAACTGCCGTGCCTTTTTACCTACTAAAAGAGCCGCCTCGTTGACCCCCTCTTTACATTGGGAAGCTGCTATTTACACACAACGACCACTAGTTGGCCGCTTGTAAATTAGCCTGCTTCCTACACAGAAAAACTGCAAAATAGCTTTATATATTAGCTTATCCTGATGTGGTTTTGAAAATGTAAGGATACTGGGTGGTAGAACGCAGATATCTAGGAAAAGTCATGAAAGGAGGGTCCTGAAATTTGATCGAGTGCAAAGATAGAACATTTTCTTTTACTCACAGGGGTCAAATTATGGCTATTCTAATAAGTGGGTCTGTGAGGGAAATGTCTACTTAATGTCTAAGAACTACTTTGGTAAGCATTATGTTATTCGTTTGTTATACGTATGAACTGGAAAGGTCAATTTATCATTAAACAACTGCATTGTAATTGCAAAATCATTGCCCTGTTGTGTTTCCAATGCGGAATCACAGTATACAGGCTGTGCATATTCATGCTAATATTCAACCCCTGGTGACTAGCAGCTGTCGATAGCATCGACTGTGCCGTAAAATAACCATCATTCTACAACAGCATGTTTGGATACCGGATTCTGATTGGCTAGCAACAGTGGTAAATATCCCACAAATATTCCACAACCCCCTTCCTCTCATGGTAAGTTGCTTCTTTATAAAAAGCTCAACAGTGCAGACTGATATCTCAATAAGATTGAAACAACAACGTCTCTCTGTTCTTCTACATTTGCATGATATTTTCCTATTTGCTTTAAGTCACTGCTGCCGTTGATAGAGAGAGGAAAGGTGGACTCCCTTTCCCACCCCACCCCACCCCAGCCCAGCCCCCTCACTATACCAACCATCATTCTAAAACATTCAACAGTCGACCAGCAGACCGATAATATGTCAATAAGACTGAACAAGCGACTTAAAAAAACAATATCAATCTCACTAATCTCACAATCTCCTACATTTGCATGATGATATTTTCCTATATTTGCTTAGATCAAGTAACTGCTGCCCGTTCATAGAGAGAGAAAGGGTGACTCACCCACCCGCCCCCCACCCCCACCCCAGCCCCCCCCCCCCCCCAACTGACAGATAGACAGCTGGGGCTCACGCACGGCCCTCTGGGCTTGTCTGACAGGTTCAGCCCCACACCTCTCAATTACAGAACCCGTTGGAGCGTTGGAGCGTGGGACACGACACACGGTAACACAACAAAAGCAACGGTTGGTTTGACTTACTGTCCACATTGGGATTATGCAACGCAGAACAAAGCCCAACCAGCGAGAGCGGTTATGTCACAGGCATTCGCTGCATGCTTGCTAGGGATGCTCCGATTTATCGGCCACCGATTTAAATCGGCCGATTTCACTCCAAATGACTCGATCGGTGATCGGCAAAAATGGCCGATCGCAAAAACCGATTTTTTTTTTTTTTTTTTTTTTTTTTCTGGGGAAGACAGATAACTGAACAGAAAACATAGGAGGACGTAACAGTATGTAAACCATGAAGGCCACGTTTATGATGTCTTTTATACAGCCATATCGACTGACTTGGGCTTCAGGCCCTAACTGGGTGATAGGCCAGACCTTTACTATGCCATAAAAATGGGTCTGCGTTTGCTTGGTGCCTAATGGATCAAAACTTTTGTCTAAAAAGCAAAAAATATTTAGGCTATCCAGTCAGTTATGTATTTAAAAAAAAATCGGTATCGGTATCGGTTGATCTTGAGGAAACAAATCGGTGATCGGTATCGGCCCCAAAAATCCAGATCGGAGCATCCCTAATGCTTGCATGGGAGAGGTAGGTTTTCTGAGGTAGTCACTGAGATGGTTCTTTTCCTTAAGGGAAGAACGAACAGCCGTTGGGTGTCTTAAACGGGCGCTTCCTCAAAAAACGAGGACGGTTCTGGTTTCATTCCGATATTGAGACACCGCAGAGACACACCACAAACAATGGACACCACCACGCTACGGCAGACCGTTGTTTATACGGCTTTGCTAAGAGTCTGTGTCGCTTAAAATGAGGTCAGGAGTTCACAGAACAAAGTTGTAGTGACTTGGGAATTTGATGGGAATAACAGTGACGGTCGTGATGATCAGGTGTCAGGAGACAGAATCAAACACTGAGATATTCAGACATAACGGAGAAGAGACATACAGAGTCCAAGTGAGTCAGAGAAAGAGGTCAGAGGTCAGTCACGGGAAATGGTACAATCAACGTGTTTGAGTCACAGAGCAGAGGACAGAGGTACCCCCCCACACACACACACGTAAACACGTGTGCACAGTGCACACACACAGTGCACACACACACACACACACACACACACACACACACACACAGACAGGTAAACAGGCATGCACACACACGCCACAGTGAGGGTCTCAAAGGTGCAACTGCACGCATACGCCCCCTCACACACACACACACACACACACACACACACACACACACACACACACACACACACACACGTAAACACGTGCACACACACACACACACACACACACACACACACAGACAGGTAAACAGGCATGCACACACACACACACACACACGCCACAGTGAAGGTCTCAAAGGTGCAAAAAACTGCAACTCACGGTGAGCGGCAGCGAGCAGACCACGAAGATGACCGTCATGGATGCCAGCAGCACCAGGTGATCCATCTCCTCCTCCCCCTGTCCGAACCACGCCAGGTTGATCTTCCTCTTCCTCAGCCCAGTCACCACCGAGCCGCGCCGGGTCACCTGGCTCCGGTGCATCCGGCACAAACTGACGATCACCGAGCCGTTGCACAGGAACACCACCACGATCAGCAGCGCCATGAACGAGGCGTACGACAGCGAGAACGCCAGCACGCTCTTCTCCTCCTCCAGGCCTTCCCCGGCCGCCTCCATCTTGATGTAACACCACGTGCCGGGGCAGTACTGTTTGTGCCGGCCGTAGCCCACGAAGGGCAGGGCGCAGAAGGCCGAGGTGAAGAGGTAGACGAGGACCAGCGCCGCCTTGGCGAAGCTCCGCCGGACGCACTTGGAGTAGAAGTACGGGTGGCTGATCGCCAGGCAGCGCTCCACGGCCATGGCGCACAGGATGAGCATGGAGGCCAGGCCGAAGAAGGTCATGGCGAAAGCGAAGAGGCTGCAGAGCCGCATGTCCCCGGTGAGGCCCAGGAGGGTGGCCCGCCGGGCGTAGCACCAGAACACCACGGGGCTGAGGAAACAGGTGCCCAGGAGGTCGGTGAGGGCCAGGCCCGTCACCAGGATGCAGAAGACGGAGGTCTTGGTGCGCCGCTCCTTGCGGTGGACACCGAGGATGGCCAGGGCGACCAGGTTGCCGACCACGCCGGCCACGAACATGAAGATGCTCACCACGGGGTTGCCGTCCACGTGGATCCGGGTGCTGTTCTCGCACGTCTCGTTGGGGAACATCGTTTTGAGTCGGAGGGATGGATGTGGGTGTTGTTGTGGGATGTTGGGGAGGGTGGGGGGGTGGGGGGTGAGTCTGTGACGCTGAGCTGTCCTTCCTCAGTGTGGAGAGAGAGAAGGATGGATTGAAAAGAAGGAGATGAAGATCTCCCACGCTCTTGGAGTCATCACCACCTCTTCTTGGCAGCCGAGATGGGGGGGGCGCGTGTCTGATGCCATGGCATTGCTCTGAGTCAAAGTGTGATTCAGTGGAGTTTCCCCTAAGCCGCCGTTTCCATCGCTGTGGGTTGCAGTTCTGATGAAAGGAGGAAAAGGTTATCAGAGATAGACGTAGAGATAGTAGTGATAAGATAGTAGTGATAAGAACATAGAAATGTGATAAGAAGTCACATACTTTCAATTCCTTTTCAGACAAATCTGATCTCAGAGATAGAAGTAGTAGAGATGTGATAAGAACATGTGATAAGAAATGTGTTAAGAAGTCACATTAAGTTAAATTCCTTTCAGACAAATCTGATCTCTGTTAAAAATCCAGAATTGGTGTTAGGTAGGCTATGGTAGTTTAACCTAATTAATAACTCGCATTCATTACACTGTTGGAACCCGACAAGAATCAAGGACTGGACTCACCGCTCGCTCTCCTGCGCTGGCGACAAATACTGTATTCCCTGCCACTCCTTAACGTTTATTCAGCGCGCACGTCCTGGAGTCCTGGAGCGCCCATGTGCGATTTTTACGAGAGAACGTCAAACTCCGACTGGCGCTCCGGACGCACTGACAGCCAGATCCACTGACACAAGTTCTGAAAGAGTGAGAGCCGCCTCTCTGAGCTTCGCCCACGCATCTCTCTCTCTCTCTCTCTCTCTCTCTCTCTCTCTCTCTCTCTCTCTCTCTCTCTCTCTCTCTCTCTCTCTCTCTCTCTCTCTCTCTCTCTCTCTCTCTCTCTCTCTCTCTCTCTCTCTCTCTCTCTCTCTCTCTCTCTCTCTCTCTCTCTCTCTCTCTCTCTCTCTCTCTCTCTCTCTCTCTCTCTCTCTCTCTCTCTCTCTCTCTCTCTCTCTGTCTCTCTCTCTCTCCCTCTCTCTCCCTCCCTCTCTCTCTCTTTCCCTCTCTTCTCTCTCTCTCTCTCTCTCTCTGCAGGTATAGCTTTTCTCGAATCTATTCAGCCCCACCTTTCTGGCGCGCACTGTTATTTATAGTTTGTTGTCATTTTTAATTGTATAATAACTTGTATTTGTACAGCACTTTTCCTGCAAACGTTGCAGCTCAACGTTTAGCCTATTTCTAACGCGAGAGATGGGCAATCAAAAGGAAATTAAAAACCTGATTTTGCTCGAAGCGTTTGGAAATTGTATTTCTGTATCAATACCCTATAATATATATATATATATATATATATATATATATATATATATATATATATATATATATATATATATATATATATATATATATATATATATATATATATATATACTTCACCTCCTCAACCCCAAAGGCTCTTTTAAGAGCCAACCACTTCTCTCTCCGAAAGAGCAATGCATCACTCCATCCTCTGTTTGTCTGCGCTGTGAGTCTCGTGTTGTGAAAAGTACTAATTCCGATGTCATGTACGAGGCAGATCACATAGCATTCATACATACACTGGGTTAGGCAGCAGAAAAGATCCTCGTGATTTCACCGCTTCAGCATTCAAAATAACATTCAGTCCTTCACAAGGTTTTAAACATCACCCCTTCCTTGTGTAGTGAACCTTTACAACTAGTAATGAAACTTTAGATTAAGGATAGAGGACAACAATGATGAAGTTAGATTAAGGATAGAGGACAACTAGTAATGAAACTTTAGATTAAGAATAGAGGACAAATTGGACAACAGTGTGCAAACAGCAGCGAGATTAAAGGACGTCCAATGGAACACAACACCGTAAAGACGAAATAAGTGTCTGCACCGTGTTTACACTGTTCTTGTTAATTTGTATTCATATAATCGTACATTACATTACTTTTTTTTGTATCTTCACACTTGCTTTAGCTTTTAAAAAGAACAATTTAAAGGATAGATTATCATTGACAAAAGATATAGGAATGACATCTCTTTGAAGGCAACGGTTTGGGGGAGGGGCCAAACAAAGGAAGCGCGCGGCAGGTGTTTGAATTTGTGGCGGCAACGGCGCGGACGGTGCTCGTGTCCAATGGCAGCCGGAGAAGGAGGCAACAACGAGCCAATGAGCGCGTCTATATTCGCCAACCAATCGGGGCACGACTGGGGGTTTATAAATGTACAACGTTCTCTTAAGATTGGTTATACTTCAACTGAACGAAGGAAGTTAGAGTCATGGCCAGAACCAAGAAAACTGCTCGTATCTCCACCGGCGGCAAAGCGGCCAGGAAGCTCACCGCTCGTATCTCCACCGGCGGCAAAGCGGCCAGGAAGCTCAACGCTCGTATCTCCACCGGCGGCAAAGCGGCCAGGAAGCTCACCGCTGGTATCTCCACCGGCGGCAAAGCGGCCAGGAAGCTCACCGCTGGTATCTCCACCGGCGGCAAAGCGGCCAGGAAGCTCAACGCTCGTATCTCCACCGGCGGCAAAGCGGCCAGGAAGCAGCTCGCCACCAAGCAAACCGCTAATAAATTCACCCAAATCGCTCGTATGTCCACCGGTGGCAAAGACCCCAGGAAGCTCACCGCTCGTATGTCCACTGGTGGCTACCCCTGGGGTAGTACCCCAGCGTCTAAACAACGTCTAAATGGCCCGTAGACATCAGCCAAGCCCAAGGCAAAGAAGGCAGCCCCAAAGAAGAAGTAAACATTCAAAGTGTGACACCACTTAAACCACAAAAAGGCTCTTTTAAGAGCCAACCACCTTTCCCTTAAAAAGTGCATTTTCATCCATGACAACAGAAAAAGTCCAGTGTGTGTTTTAGAAATGACTTTACACCAGTGTCAACCACTGACTCATACACACAATAAGGATTTGACAACTAGGCCTAGTTTACTCGTACTTTTACATAGGCTATAAAGTGTCTCACTCGGTAGATGTGTGTGCGGAAGAGGGTACGCCAGTGTCCACAAAATTGCTTATAATATCGACATATACAGATGTAGTTCCTCTTTCCGATACACCCTTATGTTTATTTGGATCGAAATACGCGCCAATATGCCCCAAACCCCCCCCTAGTGGGGCCCCGCCCCCTTCTAGCTTGAAATGGACTTCTAGCCCCGCCCCCTTCTCCTCTCAACTGTCAGCAGCAATCATGAAGCGATCGCACATTTCTGGTCACCAAAAAAGAAACGAGAAGACAATGAAAAACGACACCAGGATAGTGGTAAGTGGATAGAAACTGCAGAGTGCAAAAATGTAAATAAGATGCAGAGTGCAAAATAAGTAAGATGTCTTAGGCAGGCAGACAGACAGACAAGCAGGCAGACAGACAGACAGACTCAGTGGAGTCATGTAAAATGTAAATAAGAACACCAGCGGTTTCAGAATATACTTGTTTATTGATTTTTTGATTTATTTGTTTATTTATTTGTTGTTCTTGCTCTGTTTGATATTAATGTTGCTGTTTCAGAATGTGAAAACACCAGCAGTTTCAGAATGTAAGTGTGTTAAGAGTTCTAATAAGCACCATTGTGAGTTGATATTTCATTATTTATATTGCTCCAATTTGATGTTACTACACATGGCTCCTTTGTTGATCAAATACTCGGACGTGTGTGTGACTGTTAATTAATACATTATGACATTTATAATGAATTCCTTTGTTTCAGACTGTTTTTTTACTTACACACACACGAGCGCGCGCATATGCGCGAACTTCGTAAAACCGTATTATATTTTATAGTGTCAGGGAAATAAATAAAATTTAAAATTTCCACATCGTCACCCGCCTAAGACCCTTACCAGGGGCCTCCATAATGTTGTTTGCTTAGGGCCCCCAAAAGTCTAGGGGCTCCACTGTATACTAATACCACTATTCAATATTTCGGTGTAGTAATTGGCCTGCACTCACTGTCAACCTGGTTGGCAGTTGCATATTCAATATGTTCATCTCCCATAATCTATAATAATGTCATATAACAAAAACGTTATAATAATATTCAATATGAAATATGTCTGTTTCTTTAGACAATACTTTGCATTCAAGTCATAAGGTCGTGCCAACAGTTCGATACAAGTATGCGTTTCATAACAGCGATCCATCTGACAACAGTTTGGTTCCAGCCTTGGGTAGATGTGATTGTCCTGGTGCCATATGCGTATTATCCTAACCGCACAGTGACTGGTCGTGCCAGTCAAACACGTTCCCTGAGTTAAGGCCAGTGTCAACCTCTGCTAATCACTCATCCTTGATTTCTCTATTTGGTTTGGCACTACTGAGGTAACCAGAGTGTTTGGTCTCTGTGGTATGTCTGTATAATGTGAGTGTGTGTGTGTGTGTGTGTGTGTGTGTGTGTGTAATAATAATAATAATAATAATAATGCATTTATATTGTATATATTGTAAAGCGCTTATATATACAGTGGGGGAAATAAGTAGTTGATCCCCTGCCAATTTTGTAAGTTTGCCCACGGACAAAGAAATGAACGGTCTATCATTTAAATGGTAGGTTAAAAAATGTTTTTACAGTGAGAGACTGAATATCAACCAAAAAATCCAGGAAAAACACATTATATGAAAGTTATAAATTGATTTGCATTTGATCGAGGGAAATAAGTATTTGATCCAAAGCAAAACATGACTTAGTACTTGGGGGAGAAACCCTTTTTGGCAAACTCAGAGGTCAGATGTTTCTAGTTGGTCACCAGGTTTGCGCACGCCATGCGTGTGTGTGTGTGTGTGTGTGTGTGTGTGTGTGTGTGTGTGTGTGTGTGTGTGTGTGTGTGTGAGAGAGAGAGAGAGATAGAGGGAGAGAGAGAGAGAGAGAGAGAGAGAGAGAGAGAGAGAGACAGAGAGAGAGACAGAGAGAGAGAGAGAGAGACAGAGAGAGAGAGAGAGAGAGAGAGAGACAGACAGAGACAGAGAGAGAGAGAGAGAGACAGAGAGAGAGAGAGACAGAGAGAGAGAGAGACAGAGAGAGAGAGTGAGAGAGAGAGAGAGAGAGAGAGAGAGAGAGAGAGAGAGAGAGAGGACCACCACCACCCCACTCATCTGAGGCTTGTATTTGGATAAGCCATTAGAGGTGGTGAGGAGAGCCACATGCCATCACAGCTGTGACCAATTTCTGAATCTCTCAGAAATGAGCCGTAGTTCCCGACTCTGTGTTCCCGACTCTCCTTGGCACACGGCCCGTGTTATCATCCCCACTCCAAACACACGCTGTGGTGCGGGGCTGTAATGAGGATGGATAGTGTTGGGTAATGTAGACGCTTCACTAGATGATGCACAATATATATACAGTCGTCACTTACAACGATTACAGGTCGATTTGTCACAGAGGAGATCAACCTCTGGCTGGTCCAAAGAAAGCTTTGCTTGGCGTGTTCCTCTAGGTACATAACATGTTCTGTTGAGCCGTCATACTTTCATTGAGGATAGATTATTATATAAAATTCTCTTGGTGATAAGCGCCAAATAGGGAGCTTGTAATCAGGAGCCAGCTTTATAAATACACTTATATTAGAAATGCTTTGAAAACTAATGCTGATGTGAAGTCGTGCAACATTATTTGCAGTTGTTGCACAGTGGTTGCACAGTTGAGAAATTGTTTTTGCTAGTTTTTTTTCTCCACCGAATTTGTGTATTTATGTGACGTAAGTGTGATAAGTGTAATTAATCATGACTACTCCCTAAGTAATCATTAATCATGTTAATCGTGAATACGTGTGATAAGTGTAATTAATCATGACTACTCCCATCAGATAAGGTAAACACTTTCTTTTTACTATTTACATTAATAATATTGGATTACCTGTAAGTAATTGTAACCTATGCTGATGACACTGTATCTGCTATTGCCCCTACAATTGACGAGGCTCTTTCTGAGCTATAGTCTGTATTCGCTGAGAGAGCATTTGCTGGGCTGAGGTTGGTGGTTATTGCTGGAAAAACCAAATATATGTTATTTACCAGATCACTGAAAAAACTGATTTATGTACTTTGGGTGGTGCCCTCATTGAACATGTCCCCATTAAACACCTGGGCATTTGGTTTAACAAAGTCTTGACGTTCAGAAAATATACAGATGAGCTTATTAAAAGTTACGTTTATTTAAGGTGGGCTTCTTTTATAGGAATAGATATCACGTTTCTCTGAGCAGCTGAAAGCAGATTGTGCAATCAACCTTCATGCCAGTGCCTGCCTATGGTGATATCATCTACCAGAATGCAGCAGCCACTACTGTTAAACCTTTGGATGCCATCTCCCATAGCGCCAATCGCTTTATCACAGGTGATAGTTTTATTACATCATTGCATACTTTATCAAAAGGTCAGCTGCACCTCGTTAAACTCCTTTAAATGTCTTCATTACTCATTACATTACATTGAAAGTCCTGTGGCTGTGTTTGTTTTGGGTCATAGCTAGTTTAACCTATAGTCCTACTCAGTGTTTTCGTTGTAAGTTTCTACGCACAGGCCCAAAGGGGATAGGTAAGATACCCATGGGTCTACACTTTAACACGTAGAAACCTTTCATATGTTACGGTACATGTGGGAATACGGTACATGTGGGAAAACTAGGGTTAGGGTTAGGTGCTAGGGTGCTACGCTTAGGGTTAGGGTTAGGGGTAGGGTTAGGGTTAGGGTTAGGATTAGGGTTTGGGTTAGACATGCCAGCATGTACCAAGTGGACGTAGCACCTAACCCTAACCCTAGTTTTTCCACATGTACCGTATTCCCACATGTACTGTAACATATACATCAGGTTAGGAATGGATGGCAACCTTTTCCTATGTATCTTAGAGCTTGGGTGGTTAGGTAGTCAGGGCTTTCCTGTCGTTCATTATTTTGGCATCGTTCAGGGTCCCCTTTGGTTTCCTTGTGACGTGTTATTGTCATTTAATAAATTCTTTAATTTTAGTTCCGCCTTTGTAGTGTTTTTCTGTTTGAGAGCTCACCCACTCCCCACAGCATCACTGCAACATGGTAGACTCTAGTTCCCTAGACTAAAGGGCTGCGGCTGAAAAGGCCCTATCACCCCAGGTCCGGAGCTTGGTCCTGGTGGTCTTGAGGGTGGTTTGGTCGTCAAACCTGAGGCAACGGGAGGGGGTGTGGAGGGGGACAAGGTCAGCAAGGTAGGAGGGGGCCAGATTGTTGATGGCTTTGTAAGTGGTGAGTAAGATTTTGAATTGGATCCTGTATTTGACCGGGAGCCAGTGTAGGTTTTGGAGGACAGGGGTGATGTGGTCACGGCGGCGAGTGGAGGTGAGCAGACGGGCAGCAGAGTTCTGGACATATTGGAATTTGTTTAGGATGTTATTAGGCAAACCGTAGAGGATGCTGTTGCAGTAGTCGAGTCGGGAAGTTACGAGGGCGTGGATGAGTGTTTCAGCAGCGGAAAAGGACAGGGAGGGTCGGATGCGGGCAATGTTCCTGATGTGGAAAAATGTAGATGATTATTAGATTATAATGATAAATGCATATACACGGACACAACATTATACTTTTTGTACCATTCTATTATTGTATTGCTCAATTGTATCTTGCCTCATTTTTTCCATTGCCATTTTATTTTCTCTTGCTGCTGCAATGTCGACTGAAACTGAAGCCATAAGTATTTTACTCTCTTGTACTTGTAATGGGATGTAATAAACTTTTGGAAGATATGGCAATAAAAAAACTAAAGTTTGTTTCTTGAGGGTTAGCTGACAACCCCACTGACAGATGACAGGTAGATAATGACAGGTAGTGTAATGGGGGAGTGGTTATCTTAAGGGAGTGGTTGGGGTGGAGTTAACCAACTATTGTTCCCACCCATTACCTACCTGTGAAATGTGGCTGTGAATACTTTGAGGCCGGATTTCTCGGCTCGCTGATTTGGGGGGTATCAACATTCAAATATGTGTAAGTTCTTCAACTTGTTTCAGATTTCAATGTATGACACATCATTTGAAAACGTACAATCTGCCCTTTCATAATAATAAATGACGTTTCCAGACTTGTGGACCTTTTCTTCAAACCCTGTCATATTTTTCGCTTCATTGCTTTTCAATAGGAGCACCATAATATTTGCTCAAAGACATTTGTTTGAGACATAATAGATTATGCAACCCTGTGAATCAGAGAAGAATCATTGTCTGAAGCAAAGGTCATCAAGGTCTGTACGTTACGGATGAATGGTTGCACCTGGGACACATACAGGTCACGCAAGCATTTAAACCATTTATAGGGCAATACTCTTATTTTGAAGATAAAAATAAGTCCCATTTTTAAGGACTTTCAAAAAACATCACAAACCTGGAAGTCAAAACTACAGTGAAGACTCTCAAATGATATTTAACATTTACAAAGGATTGGTAGGCCAGCTTGTTATGTCTGCACATTGGGTTAACGGTGACGCATTAGTGTTCAATTGTTCTGTTATTGTGATGTGATGCCTGAGTGATGATGTCTGTATATATCTGTGATGGATTGCTCTGTTCTGATCTGTATATCTGTGATGGATTGCTCTGTTCTATGAGTTGATGTTTAGTAAAGCCACGTTGAAGTACTTGCTACGAGGGTGTCGTGCGTTCATGATTACAAACATAATACAGCTGCTTCCTCGAAAAAAGAAAGAAAGATGTGAATCACATAGAGCTAGGCCAGCAACTTACATGAAAGGTGATGGCATCATAACTAGGCATCATCATCAATCATAATATTATGCTTGTTTTGACCCTGTCATGACTGGCTATTGTACAGCTACCTAGCTAGCTCCACATCTGGTGGCCACACCCATGGCTCAATATCATGCAATTGAAAATGCTAATTTTGAAAGGCCACAACCCTCACACCATATGGCAGAGAGTTCTGAAATGTGTCGGTCATATGTTTGTCTCTTCACAGGGAACACATTTGAAAATTACATCTCAGCTGCAACAGCTGGGCTGATCTACCTACATCTATATACTGTATACAGTTTCTATGGACTAAGTTCTATCAATGCAAAAAAAAATCTGTCAGCCAATCAGCATTACAGACCTCTCACAAACATAGCGTGTGTGTGTGTGTGTGTGTGTGTGTGTGTGTGTGTGTGTGTGAGAGAGAGAGAGAGAGAGAGAGAGAGAGTAGAGTAATATACAGAGATGAGTTAGAGAAACAGTGGCAATGAAACCTTCTAGTCAGATTACTGAAGGGAGGTGTGTGTGTGTGTGTGTGTGTGTGTGTGTGTATGTGTGTGTGTGTGTGTGTGTGTGTGCGTTTCCATGTGGTTGTGTGTGTGCGTGTGTGTGTGTGTGTGTGTGCGTGTGTGTGTCCGTGTGTGTGTGTGTGTGTGTGTGTGTGTGTCTGTCCATGAGTCTGACTTCCTCGCCACAGTTCAATCAAAGGGTTTCTCTGCCTCATCATTCCTCTGTCATCCAGACCCAGAGGCCTCTGCATGTCCCACAGTGAGATGTTTTATGATGTCTGCATGATTACACCACACAGGTATGTTACAGTTACACACACCTGAGTAACGATCACTCAGTCCGCCTCCCGGCTATACCTACTGAGGCCTGTACAGGGTTCCCGCGCTGGTCTTAAAAAGCCTTAAAGGCTAAAATTCAGCAGTCCGATTTATAAGGCCTAAAAAGGGCTTAAATAAGTGAGATTTCGGAAATCGGTCTTAAAGATGAGGTGTTAGGTCTTAAAAATGAGATTAGCTTGTCCTGCAAGGAAGCTTTTGTGCACTTTGTTCTCTTCACGTTGAAGTGACTTTCTACAGTTAACTGTTCATGTTAACACATTTACTTTTGAGTAATTATGGGACTTATTTATTTTATATGAATTATCCTTCAGACTTTTTTGTCTGTATGTATGGCAGTGAAATCCCTAATTTCATCACCTCGAGGATGACAAAAAGCTATCATGTGGTCTAAAATTCTATCCAAAGAGGTCTAAAAAGGTCTTAAATCTGACTTGTTGAAACTTGTAGGAACACTGCTGTAGGAGTGGTGTCCTATCCTATCCTCTCGTTATAAAATATCGATGCGGCAGAAGATTCAATTGGAATTTTTCCTCCTCAGCAGATTCATATTAAGCCCAGCTGCGTCTGCTCCTCCATAACGGGAGGTTTTCCATTACGGAGACACAGTAGCCATAACTCGACCATAGCCAAGCAAATAAACACGCAAAGTGAATCAGATGTTCTGCCAAATGAGTATAACATTTTAGTGGTTCTGTTTTCCCTCTGGGCAATGCTGTTTACCTTTCACCTCTCAAGCCCGGGGCTTAAAGAAAAACGTATTCAACTGTAATGTATCGGCTGGTCAACCATGGTCTACATTTTATTTATTTTTTACATTTTTGGCATTTAGCAGACGCCTTATTCCAAAGCGACTTACAATCAATACATTTGAATACTAAGCAAGTGAATCATCAATCCACCAGTCGTAGCAGGAAGAGTAATCCAGCTCAGGCCCGGGGCCACTGATAGAAGGAAAAACCTTCTTCCATCACCTTCTTCTAAACTTTTTTTTTTTTTTTACACTGGAGAAACAGAGAAACAGTACAAGGGGGGCAATATAAGTTTTTAGGGACTCAGTAAAGGGGAAAGCGGGTGTCTTTAGGAGACGCAGTGCTGAGGGGCAGAAGATGTCTCAGGAGGAGCAGTCCTTGGGTCTCACCCAATGAACTGGTGGGGACTAGAGGTTGTTACTTTGAGTATTCACTAATAGTGTCTGTTACACCTGAAGTCCAGTGTTGTTATAAGCTAAAAAAGGGGCAACTTTTAGGTTAGTGAAACATTTGAAGGTGAGGACAGAGGAAACAATTAAACTAGCTTAATGGCTAGACACAATTGTACTCCCATAATGCCATAATAAGTTAATGGGGAAAATATGGGCGGTTATTGTTAAGACTAGGAAAGAGAACAGATGGCATTGATGAAAACCAAGATGAGAAACTAATGCAAGAAAGATCCCTTGAGAACATCATATATAATAAATCAAGCCCACATGCAAAGGAAAATGATATGTTGTTGCCACAAATTCAGGCCATTATTAGCGAGGAGGATGTCATCTACTCAGCACACCAGGGGAGGTATTCCATCAACCAAATCTGCACTTAATTCAAAAAGCTCAGTTTGAATTAACATCGACTGTGACATAAGGCTCAAGCCGCTCCATTGACACAAGTTAGCTTGTGTCTCGTCAACGTTAACTCTAGCCAGGCTTGTAAAAGGAAGCAATTGACCATGAGAGGAAGGGGGTTGTGGACTCATTTACCACTGGTACAGGGTTGTGGACTCATTTACCACTGGTACAGGGTTGTGGACTCATTTACCACTGGTACAGGGTTGTGGACTCATTGTGGCACGAGGCGAAGCCGAGTAGGAAAACCCTGTCCCCGTGGAAACAACCCTGTCCCCGTGGAAACTTTGCATTCAGTTTTGTTTGAATCAACATGATAAGTAACCTCCTTTCTGACGATAGATGATGAGTAGCCGCCTGTATCACCTTCAACAACAAATTCTTCAGCTAGAAGACTTATTGTTTAAGTTATGCTGGTAACCATGATAACAATATGACAGCATATTTAAACCGGGGTACTTTTGATGTATCCCATGAGCATTTTCAAGATACGACAAGACAGATTAGAGCAGACAGACTGACTCTCAGCCCTTTATAATAATAATATGATCATCTTTATTTATACACCTTTCATATATAATGAATGCATCTTTCCTTTTCTCTCGAGACTTATCAAAATAAGCCTGGATATTCCGTTGGCGACGTTAATGGAATACCACCCAGAGAGATTAATGCATGCGTTTGTTACTAGTAGGCTAGATTACTGTAATGCTCTCCTGACAGGTCTCCCCAAAAAAATGATAAATAGACTACAAATGGTTCAAAATGCTGCTGCTCGTGTCCTTACTAGGACCAAACGGAGAGCGCACATCACACCTGTCCTGAGATCACTACACTGGCTCCCTGTCAGTCATAGAATAGACTTTAAGATCCTTTTACTAGTTTATAAATCACTTCACTGTGATGCACCCAATTACATGGTGGACATGCTCATAAGATACACACCAGCTAGACCCCTACGGTCTAGTGGCACGGAACTTTTAATAGTGCCAGAGGCTAGGACAAAGAGATTTGGAGGATCAGCTTTTAGCATATATGCTCCTAGATTGTGGAACACCCTACCTGAGGGCCTGAGGTTGTCTAAAACTCAGGACATTTTTAAGCGTGACCTCAAAACCTACTTATTCAATGTCGCCTTTTGATACTAAGGGAGACATTGGACATTATAGAACTAGGATCACTAGGCCATTACACCATACTCGTGTTTTTGAGATTTGTATTGACAGGAAAATGGACCCGGGTGCTGATGAGGCACTGTCAGCTCCAAATAGCACCTAGAGCAGTACTGGAACCGGTACAAGGGTGTACCAGGACCACCATCAGGTTGTATTGCTGTCATCTTTACTGTCTCTATTGTGTTGTTGCATCATAACTGTGCTTAAGTTTCTCTTTTGGCAGGACCTGTGACCATACTGGATGCAGAACGATGCAAATACAACACAAAATTTATGGACAGTGTGTACGCCGATAATATGCAAGGAATTTGTCCTGGATACATGGTGTACAGGTTTTTGCCCTTGCTTGCTTGCTTTGTGCCGGTGGTCCTGGCCTCCCCTGGGGGACCGCTGGGTACTGGTAAGCAAACTGGCTATTAGTCGCTCTATTGGTAGAGGGCTGCAAGGGAATTTTTCCTGGCTACATAGTATACAGGTTTTTTTACTTTTGCCTGCTCGCGGCTCTGTCAGTATTGATTGATTGATTGACTGATTGACTGAACATTTTCATTATGTGAAGCGCATTGAGTTACATCTTGTAAGAAATGCGCTATACAAATAAAATTTGATTTGATTTGAATTTGAAGGTAGATTGAGACAACAGACTAAATAGTTAATTTTGATGTGAATAGTTTGGAATAGTGGATTCAAAAAGAAGACAAAAGCAAGAGCTTTTTTACACGCTTTTTTCAAGTCTACACAAGCACGCACACATGCGCGCACACACACACACACACACACACACACACACACACACACACAGACACACACACACACACACACACACACACACACACACACACACACAAAACAAACATTCACCATAACCATTTAGTGTCAATTACTTCGATAGTACAGATTCAATAATTTGGTGTGATGAACCAATAACAAAGGGAGAAATGCATAGAACAAGGTAGAGCAATTTTACCAGTTGTAATTCAAACGTCATTATAGAGACACCTATTGGAAATGTGGCAACTTGCTGCGGAAAAAAACTATTTGGGCTAGTTTTGAGTAGCCATTGGGTTGGATATTATAGATGGTAAATGGACTGCACTTATATAGCGCCTTTATCCAAAGCGCTTTACAACGGCCTCTCATTCACCCATTCACACACACATTCACACACCAATGGTGGCAAGCTACCATGCAAGGCGCCGACCCACTCACTGGGAGCAATTTGGGGTTCAGTGTCTTGCCCAAGGACACTTCGACATGTGGCCAGCCGGGGCTCGAACGCCCGATCTGCCAACCTTGCGATCATTCAACGGCGGCTCTACCTCCTGAGCCACAGCCACCCCATTATAGCTTGACCTGGTAACCCTGTCCTCGTGGAAACTTTGCACTCAGTTTTGTTTGAATCGACATGATAAGTAACCCCCTTTCTTTCTGCCGATAGATGATAAGTAGCTAGGAGACTTGTTGTTTAAGTTATGTTGGTAACCATGATAACAATATGACAGCATATTTAAACCCGGGTACTTTTGATGTATCCCATGAGCATTTTCCAGATACTAAAACACAGATCAGAGCAGACAGAGTGACTCTCAGCCCTTTATAATAATCATATGATCATCTTTATTTATACATATTTCATTTAGTAAAATGTACTCAATGTTTGTGTGTACGCACAATAAGCATCTTTCCCTTTCTGCCCATCTGTCCCTGTCCCCCTCCCTGCCTAGCAAGATGAGTGGGGAAAAAATCCCTAACAGATTACCGTTAGGGCACCTTTAAGAGGATGCCAGGGAGTGTTTACAATACCACAGTCCATCAAACAAAATGGCATCTTTCAATAAACACTACCTGGGCACAGACAGAGAGAGTGTTTATGCCAACAGCGTCACAGATGGCAAAACGTGAATGTTATTTACAATAAACCCCATATTAAATAAATAGTTACAGATAGTTGCAGCCACCATATTAGTCGGACCCTGGCGTGATGTTGTAGTGTCTGTGTTTAGGGTGGTTAATATGAGGTATAGGGGAGCTGAGGATAATGGTACAGCAACAGCACAGTAAAGGTGAACTTAAGCGCTACATTCACTCCGTCATTTCGTGACGTTAGAATTATAAGGTTCTATCTCCATTTTTGTCAAAATTGAGTTTTTTATCCAAAATGACTTACCACAAATACATTTGACTAAGTGAGTGAATCATCTATCCACCAGTCATAGCAGGAAAAAGTTATATTATGCTCAGGCCTGGGGCCTTTGGCAGTCGTTGTGTTTTTTTAATTAATTAATTAATTAATATATAAATTTTTTATGACACTGGGGAAACAGTACAGGGGGGTAGTAGATGTCTCAGGAGGGACAGTTCAGGTGTAGCCTGAAGAGATGGATCTTCAGTCTAAGGCGGAATATAGGGAGTGACTGCAGTCCTGACAGCGGTGGGGAGCTGGTTCCACTAGCAGGGTGCCAGGAAGGTGAGAAGCTGCTACCAGGTAGAGCGACTGCCGCATCCATATAAAGGCGGTGGAGCCAGTCGGTCAGCAGAGGTGGAAGAGCGGTGTGAACAGGCTGATGTTAGGGGGTGACCATGGCTTGCAGGTAGGCAGGGGCTGAAGGCAGGGGCCCCCATATACCATCAACGGGGGGGGGGATGCGACATGAAATATGTCAAAATGCAGCACTATCATGCACAGATCAGCCTTATAACATGTAATGTTAGATAGATATATAACGTCAGACAGGGAGCGCAGATTTATTTTTATTGCGTTCCGAAATGAACGATATGAGGCTGGGAGGGAAAAAATCACAATATACCCACTAGAAAAACTAGACTACACCACTGCTCTTTGGGCTCTAAAAAGGGTGAAAATGTATTCCACATTAGCTGAAGAATTCAAAAGTTCCATGGCATCACGTCTCATCCAGGCCTCACTTCAAAGTCTGACTATGACACCTGCCCCATTCCACAGTCGATCAATGCCAATGTAACAGAGCCTGTTCAGACACTCTGCCAAAGATGAGAGCAGAAATAGAAATAGAAACATAAAATGGGACTAATACAAAAAACATGCTGAAACCAAAGTCTTTGAGAGCCATATTTTTATATTAGTGAGATTAAATATCTCCCTAAATGTTTTTTTACAAGGGTCTGGGGATATCAGGGAGCGTTGGTGGTAAACGCGTGAAGTCCAGAGTACTCTGTCTCTGTGTGCATCTGAAGTTTGGCCGCACAGAGACCAGGTCCCTGGCCTGAAGATTGCTTTGGAAAAAGTAAAAGCTGAAGAGGAATGCTGTGTTTTTGTCTTTCATGTCTGTTCTTTCATGTCTGGACTCAGTGCTTTAGACATTGTGGTGGGGAGAGTGACATCACAGCAAAGATATGTATGATAGATGATATTCAGTAGGAGGAGGTTGGTGCCTTAGTGTAGAAGGAAGAAGATAGCAATGGTTTGGCACTGCCAGTAAATGTACTGAAGATAATTTGTATACAAGCGTGCGTACACACGTACACACACACACACACACACACACACACACACACACACACACACACACACACACACACACACAAATAGCACAGATGTTGATTAGGTAGAATTACAGTAACGACAATGGGAGCATTCTAACGAGAAGATTTGACAGGACACAGTCTAGTGTAGTCTAGGACCTCTTTGCATTTAGTTTAGTTCAATGGTAATAATAATAATAATAATAATAATAATAATAATACATTAGACTTATATAGCGTTTTTCTAGACACCCAAAGACGCTTTACAAACTGAAAAGATAGAGTAGTAGTCATTTTTGAAAAGTGATCATATCTATCATATCTATACATCATATCATATTATTATTTTTAGATGACTAAATGTAAATCTAGGTGTTTTTGTAGGACAATCTACTCTGTACACTGCAATTACACCTAGATTTCCCGCGGAGAAGCGACAAACAAGCAACGCCAGCATGCTCTCTCGACCGGCATTTAAAAAAAATAATACAAGAACGTACCCCGTCTACATCACACGGTGTCCAAACCAGCACTAAAGACGCTATGTGCCCATAAGCACATCAACACTGGACAGAGGTGTTTCCTGAGAGGAAAGGACAGGGAATGGAAAGGGAGCTACCCCATGGAGACGACGTTGGGAATGAATGCTCAGTTACAAGTCTCTCACACGATTGGCCGTGGCCAGGGCAAGTCACAACGTGGTCTTATAAGACAGCATCTTTACATCAACAGTTCAAAGCAGTCTGAAACGGTCACTAGAGGATCAATCAGCTCAAGAACCAAAGACGTGTCACTGGGTCTGACCTTTCACGGGCCAAACCCATAGACCCTTCATCTCCAGGAAGTCATACGTCAGAGGCTTCACATCAAGGTGCAAACCACCAAGTTATCCCCCAGTTTGTTTTCAGACTTGAATCATTGTGCAATAACATAGTTGAGCAGCAGGATGCCGTATATCAAATATCAAGATGACTAATGTGGGCCTTTGGATTTCCAATTTCCAATCTCTGACGATGTGGAAGAGAGAGAGAGAACATATCAACCACAGATAATATTTCAGTTAGACACAATAAAGGGAATCGAGGATGAGAAAAACAATAACGGGGTGTGGGTCTACTGGGGCCGTGGAGCTTTCCTTTTCCTTTTATTAAAAGCATTGAGGAAGGTCTGCGAGGAGACATGGAATAAATCATATTAATGGTCTTTCCCATTTCGATGGTGGAATCTGTCCCAAAGGAATGCAGCCTGCATGGTTGGTCTATTTGGGTTCGTGTGTTTTCTCTAGCCTACACAGTATTCCTGGGCTGTTATTACGTTGATAAGAATCACCATTTCCGGTCATGGATATATTTTGGCATGATATAATTATCTTCAATTAGAATCCATTATGAGCTTGTGCGCATGTGGTCAACTGGAACTTACGTGAAGTCCTTACATGATGCAATGCAGTACAGATGGTAAGACACTTATGATGAACACCTCAACGCCCCCACCCTGGACTCCTTCAAATTAGCCCTCAAAACCCACCTGTTCTTCAAGGCCTTTGTCCCCTAGTCAATGTGTCAGTTTTGCTTTGTTTGTTTTCTGTTTTGTCTGTCTGATCATTCCCTTGAATTGTACAGCGTCCTTGGGCTTTTTTAAAGGCGCTATATAAATGTAAGTTATTATTATTATTATTATTATTATTATTATTATGGTACACTATACATTCTCTATATGTACATTACTGTAGATCATCGTTATTTTGGACCCTGTAGCTATAAAGTACATATGTTTGACCAGGGTTCCCACGGGTCCTTGAAAGTTTGTGGATTTGAGAAAAAGAAATCAAGATCTAAAACTTTTAGTTTTTGAAAATAGACATGGGTCATTGAAAGTGCTTGAATTCCCCTCTCTCTCTCTCTTTTTAATTGTTGTCTGTGAGCGGATAGTTCCTATTATATAAATTCTCATCTAGATCTATCTCAAACTATGCCGTGTTGGGTCCTTGAATTTGAGGGAATTGGTTCTTGAAAGTCCTTGAAAGGTGCTTGAATGTGATGTTTCAGAAGGTGGTTGTGGTGACTGTTTCCTCCTTAGTCACCGCGACTGTTGAACTGTAAACTTTAGTTGACTCGTGATGTCTGTGCTGGATGTCATGTTTACTGTTGACCACTGAGTGGCGAGGGCATAGGAGTGCACAGGAAAATAGGTGAGCTCACCGGTAGCCACAGGTGTTACTGATTGAACTGGTGAGCACACAGTCTTTGACCGTGTTGCCACACGCGAAACTGTTTTAGTGTATCATGTTTTTATATTAAAGTAAACAAATGATTGCAACGTACAGAAGTCGTCGGTGTTGGTATCACGAGTCAACTAAAGTTTACAGTTCAACAGTCGCGGTGACTAAGGAGGAAACAGTCACCACATTTAAGTCAAAGACTGTGTGCTCACCAGTTCAATCAGTAACACCTGTGGCTACCGGTGAGCTCACCTATATACCTGTGCACTCCTATGCCCTCGCCACTCAGTGGTCAACAGTAAACATGACATCCAGCACAGACATAATGGCTGCAACAGTGGTGTTTCAGAACCCTGGTTTGACCCATGTAGCCTAGAACAGAGTGTGATGGAGCAATGGGTAGGATTGGATTAACAGCCTACAGGGCCACCATACTATCCTCTTTCCACATGGTCCTGTTCAACACTGTTACTCTGCGTAAGCAGCACTCGAGTTGAGGGGGGATGGTATCCCCCCCTGAAATAAAAACAGTCAAAATCATCCCCCTTCTAAAACGGCCATCCCCCCTTTCCATCCCTTATGTCATGTTATCAATGAACGTGGTGTTACTGCTATTTCAACATGTTGTTTTGCGCATATTGAGTAAAACACTGTGGGCGAGGGAGGGGGCACGCACACATGCAATGACATTTTTACCAAGTCACTGACACTGAAGTCACTGATGCTGTGGGGATGCTAAAATTGTCCCCATATGATCAAATCCACCATCCCCCCTGATTTTCTTTCAACAACTTGAGAACTGTGCGTAGGCTAGCCCGGACTGCAGGCGACAACTGAGTTGGGTTCGAGGTGATAATGGGGAACAATCTTCTCCACATCCTCCCTCTGACACAGACTGAGCTCCCACATGCAACACTGGCATGATTCACCCAGGCAGGATAGATGGAGTGGACCATCTGTAATTCGATAGCCAGAGGAAAAACATGATGTAATTTAGCAAAATACAAATGATGTTTCCCCAAACAGGCAAACTATGGTGTAATCACTATAACCTGCCCTCGGTTTCAGAGCCGTGAATTACACAGGGAGCTCCTGACAAAGTGTGTGAGGAGAGAGAGGCCTCACCTTATTAGATGCCTTGCCTCATCACCCACACGTAACTGACCTAGGAGGGAGGTAATATGAAGCAGATTCTGATCAGGAAATGGATGAGGTTACAACAACGGAGCCGTGGGTACGTGGTTTACCAATGAACACAAAATATGCAACATACAATCATGAGTGATTATCGACGAGTACTTTGGACATTGTAACAGTTATGAGTCATGAGTTTAGATTTCTTTAAACATGTCCATTGTCCAGGTTCCCAGAGGGTGAGCTGGTTTGAGTTAATCAATGAGTAGACCACATTAATAATGTCACATGAGTCACTCTTCTAACCTCCGTACTTATGGAGAAAACCTCTGATCATTGATGAATGACTTACCATTGTTATTATTATTATTATTAGGTCATTAGTCATTACTGACATACCAGGGGATGAAGACAGCCTCCATGTGGCCTCCCCCGCAAGTAGCTAAGGAGCAGTTGCAAGGTAACATGCCCTTTAAGCGAAACAATGCAAACCTAGATAGGCTATTCTTCTGAAAGCAGTCTGAAATATCTGTGCTTTATACAAATTGCAGGACCACGGAGCAACGTCTTAAACTCTTTTATCGTATATCTTTTACCATCCTCTATGCCGGTCAGTAAAACCAACTGTCACTCTGTTACCATGGCAACTACAGGTGTCCATCAAGGACCTCCTACTAGGCATTGTTATTAAGATGTCCCAACCTGTGCCTGTCATAAAATGTAACGTAAATTATATTGGTAATTAAAACATATTCATATGTCATGAATATTACACAGTCCACTATAAGGTCTATTACCTCTCGGAAGACTAAGTATTATGCTGTTTGACACAAGGTGTGCACCCTAAATAACATGCATTACATTGCATTACATGTTTGGCATTGCACAGACGCCTTTGTCTAAAGCGACTTACAAATCCATTTGTCTAAGTAAGTGAATAATCTATCCCATCAGTCATCAAGAAAGGTAATCTCTGCTCAGCCCAGGTGCTGTTGGCAGCATGCCTAGTAGTGCTGAGTGTAGCCTAGCTTGTTTAAAGTACAATAGCCCAACTTGGCTACTGTAGCAGCAGTCAAAACTGAGTGAGCTGAAAAAAGCCATCAGGGCATATGTCAGATTCTGAGGTATGGTGCTCAATTACATTTCCTGTCTTATTGACTTATAAACTCAAAATATTTAAGTTGCAAGATTTTGTATTGATAACCTTTAGAACCTCATAAAACAGCCTTTTAATAATATCTGTGTCATGTGTAAAGCCTACACTTCAAACTACCCAGCATTATTAATTCGATTGTTAAATAGCAGCAGAATCTGTCTTTTCATGGTTTTGATCTTCGATTTTGGCAGGGTTCCCTTAATTCGCTGAAAATGTAATTCCAGAAATTTCCGAGGATTTACTACATTTTGGGAAAACAAAATAATCTGTAGTCTTGGGTCCAGTAACAGTTCTGTGACGTGAGCCAACTCTGTTATTGATTATGTATAAGTGATGTGTTGTGCTGTGCTATATTGCGGTGTTCTAAATTCCAGGCTGCATATTAAACTATATTAAATAAAGATATTGGTTGACTGGAACTCAGTTTTCCTCTCCAGTACAGAGTAAGACCATGGTTTAGGTCAGGGATGTTGAGTGTACTGGATGGATGGGACCCACTCATTGTGGTTTTGGCGCAGGATATTAGCCAAACTGGGAAAGAATTTGCAGGATGCAGTTCTGAGGATCTGAAGGGAGTGTCAGTGTAACAGGAGGAGATCTGGCATGGCTGTGTGATTCCTCTGTCTGTGGTGAAGTGGACATGTGCATTTCTTTCATATTTGGAAAGACTTAAGCCTCAGAATAAATTCATGGGAAATACCCGAGTTTGATTTGATGTGTTATTAGTTCTGTGTGTGTCTGTGGCCAGGGGGTCGAAGGTCAGGTCAATAAAATCATTTGAATTGGTTCCTCTCTCCAGGAGTTGTTACTTGGCAGTGTAACCTTAGGCCTGCGATGAAATGATCACTAAAGACATGTTTATTTATCTAATTAAATGTATTTCTACTAATTTGTTTTGTTTTTTCATCTATGCTGTTGTATTTATTTGTTGCAGTTTATGTATGAAAGGTGCTATAGAAATACATTTTATTATCATAATAATATTATTATAATTATTAATACTACTACTACTACTATTATTATTATTATTATTAATAATAATAACTGTGAAGAATTACAGGAGAGGGGATTACAGCAAGGAGAAATGGTCAAAAACGACAAACCACCAGTCTATGAGAGTCAGTGAGCATCCTTCATTGGGAACACCACAAACATTTTTATACATTTGCAGCGTCAGCATTGTATTTAGCGCCCTCTGCTGTTCGACACGGCACTGACCAACGATTTCCACAACAATACCGTCATTTATTCTCTTCAGATCGATCTTAAAAAAGATCTCACATTCCAGTGGCTCCAGTAAAAGGCACATTTTCATTGTGAAAACACCATTCGACCTAACTTCTCCCGCTCTCCATCCCTTTCTGATCATCATCATCACCACACCACACTAGGAGCCGTAGCTGCCCGTCTCAAACAGTTTGATGACGATGGCCTCCAGGGGCCGGAGCCTCAGGGTGTCCAGGGAGGTGGCCCCCAGGCGGTCCAGGTCCGTGCTGGTCACAAACACCCCCGCCGTGGGCAGGCTGGGGGCCCAGGCCGGGTCCAGGGTCTGGGCCTCCTGCCCCAGGTTGAGCAGAACCAGGAAGTGGACGCAGCCCCAGGACCGCAGGAAGGCCAGCATGGGGGCCTCCGACAGGGAGGAGGAGGAAGAGAGGGAGGAGGAGGAGGAGGAGGAGGAGGAGGAGGTGTTGAAGGGGAGGAAGGTGAAGGTCCCGTAGATGAGGGCTTCCTCTCGGGCCCGGGAGTGACTCAGGGAGCTGAAGAGAGCCAGGGCCGTGTGCTGGAGCTTCTCCTGGTCCTGGGGGAGTCGAAGAGTTGGAGAGGGAATTTGGCCGAAGGGATGAGAGGAAAAAAAAAATAATACATTAGACTTATATAGCGCTTTTCTAGACACACAAAGACGCTTTACAAACTGAAAAGATCGAGTAGTAATAATAAAAAGACACAAAAGAAATAAAAGAAAGTATAGGGACCTAATTGAGGTAGGGCTGGGGACACATGGGAAGGGGAGGGGGAGAGGGTTAACTGGTGAAGGCGAGCTTGAAGAGGTGGGTTTTGAGGGCCTGTTTAAATGTTGGGAGGGTGTTGGCCTGTCTGATGTGGTTGGGGAGGGCGTTCCAGAGGGACGGGGCTGCGGCTGAAAAGGCCCCCCATCACCCCTGGTCCGGAGCTTGGTCCTGGTGGTCTTGAGGGTGGTTAATAATAATAATAATAATAAGTCTGTGTCAGTAACGGTCAATCCTGGTCATGGAAAGCCACAGCACTGCAAACGTTTTCCCCCAGCTCAGCTGTGACACCTGATTCAGCTAATAAAGGTTTTAAAAGATGAGTTGAGTAGTTCAATCAGATGTGATAAGAACTAGGCTGGGACAAAGGATTGTGGATCACTGGTCCTGGTAAGAACTGAGCTCAGATCAGTTCGAGTAATACTATCAGTATGTAGACCAACAAGACAGAGATCCGCAATGCCCCTACCCTGGACACCTTTAAATCAGCCCTCAAAACTCACCTGTTGTCTATGGCCTAGTCTAGTTTGTCACTCTCGCTGTCTTTGTTTCTTTGTTCTGTCTGTCTGATTGTCTGTCTATGAAATCTTGTTAAGCATCCTTGGGTTTGAGAAACAAGCTATATAAATCTACGATACTATTATTATTATAAGACTCACCCTATCCGACTCTCCTTCGTTTGTCTTGTCTTCTTCATGATTCCAATCCATATTTACAGTCAAATTCTGCATGATGGGAACACAATGGTTTGTATGACAGAACTGTAAGAGAATATAATCAAACTAGATGCGACTAGTGTAGGTCACTCTGGTGTCCGAGGGAGCTCACCTGTGGATGGCTGATTTCTTCTCCGTATTTGACGACAGGTGTACCAGGCAGGGTCATCATCACCACCATGAGTATCCTCTGTAACCTCCCTGATGATGCTTCACCTCCCACCTGCGCACAGAGAGAGAGAAGAGAAGAGAAGAGAGAGAGAGACACAGAGAGAGAGAGAGAGAGACAGAGAGAGAGACAGAGAGAGAGACAGAGAAAGAAAGAAAGAGAGAGAAAGAGAAAGAAAGAAAGAGAGAGAAAGAGAGAGACACACACACACTTAAGCCAAGAGGTAGGTAGCCTGCCTCTACCATGTAGTCACAATTTAATCAAATTAAGAAAGAAAACAAACACCCGGCCCCTCCCTACCATCCAACTGGGCCAGATCTCTCCTCGGGGTGTTTGCAGGTGCGTCTCTATGGCAACCGCCACTTCCTGTGCAGACTGGAGGTGAGGCGAGTGCGGCAGCATGGACCTGGTGACCAGCTCCACCAACGAGCTGTTGAAGGGCAGCGCGTCAGAGGAGTTCATGGCTGACGGAGACGCTCCGGTCTGTTTGACCACCACAATCCTGAAGGGACGGAACCAACAGTCAAGTGTGAGATCCACCACACAATGTGCATCAACAGTGGGAATGTCATTACCCTAGCTCAAAAAGGTTTTTTGCCTGAAAACAAAGAACATTTCCGAAAATTGTTGACCTATTTTGAGGTAAAAATGGCTAAAAGGTGACACGTTTGCACCCCACATCCACTAGCACAACACGGTTCGGGTCGGCCCTGTATAAAGCCATTCGGTACAGTATGACCGAAATCATGTAATTCCACTGCAGTACCTCTCATTGTCCTCTGAGCTGAACTCCTTGACCACAACTCTCCACTCCGTCAGGGTCTAAAAAAGAAGAAGAAGAGAGACACTGTGACAAATTCACACTTTCTTCGTTAAACCATGTTGATGTCATCAACTTTCTGACAAGTTTACCTTTTCTGAGTATGCAGTGTCTGTGTCACATATGCCAAACCCCGCCACACCCTGCTCCAACCAGTACCTGAGGGCAAACTGAAGACAGACTGATTGATGATGTTATATATGCATGTAGTGTATACATCCATCTAAAACTGTAGGTCAATATGATATGAGAAGATTTATAACAGTGCTAAATAGCTATGACATGTCGGTAAAGATCAAGGAATGAGATCACATGATATAGAACGGCAGGGTTCCTACCTACAAGTTTCAACAAGTCAAGTTCCAGACCTAATTTTTAGACCGAATAACTTGAATTTGAGATCTTTTTAGGCCTTATGAATTGGATTACTCTGGATTTTAGACTTTAAGGCTTTTTAAGACCAGCGCTGGAACCCTGATGCTGTAGTAAAGCTCCTACCTGTATGGACCCAGTAGGGCCCGGGGGGATCTCAGAGCTGTTGCCTGCTGGCTCCTGCGGCGTGAGCAGATCCAGCTCACAGAAGTCCAACACCACCTTGAGGCCTGCAGGAGGGAGAGCACACTCGCCACTCATGTACAAACAGGCAACTCCAAACCAAACGCTAGCGGCTAGCCCCTTCCCTGCAGGGACTAGCGTAGGCCTAAGACGCAGAGAGCAGAATAAAGACGCTCTATATATAACATATCTTATCATAATAAAAATAATAATAATAACTTGGATTTCTATAGCGCCTTTCATAAAACCCAAGGACGCTTTACAATTGTAGAGGAAATGGTCAGACAGACAAAACAGAAAACAAACAAAGCGAAACAGTGACTAGGGGGGCCAAAGGCCTTGGTGAACAGGTGGGTTTTAAGGGCTGATTTGAAGTAATACGTTTCATAATCCTACCCAACCCTAACCCAGATCGTAGACAAGTCAGCACAAAAGTGAGCACAAAACATACAATTATAATATTGACTAAAACAAGAACATGGGATATTGTACAGCTGTAACTTTACCTACATTAAATGAAAGTAAATGCTAGCATGGAGGAATGGAGGTGTACCTCCACACACACCTTCTCGTAAATGCTAGCATGGAGGAATGGAGGTGTACCTCCACACACACCTTCTCTCTGTATGAAGGGGGGGGGGGGGGGGGTATGTAGGGGGGGTATGTAGGGGGGGGGGGGGGGGGGGTATGCAGTGGTAATGTTCCAGGCCTCCTACAGTACCTGTTTTGTGGCTCTCCATAAGCAGGTGCTGGATCTGAGGCACTGTGCCAACACTCTCATCAATCTCCGTCAGGTCCGGAGGGGCGACGTCCTTACGGAACAGCCCCTCCAGGATCAGAGCCCCCACACCCAGGGACTTCAGGTAGGGCAGGTGCTCACACACCACTGGAGAGGGGGGGGGGATACAAAATCACACCATGGAAAAAACACATGTTATAGTCAGATATCTATAGACAAACGCATGTTATAGTCAGATATCTATAGGCCAGTGGTTTTCAACCCTCTCCTCGGGGACCACCAGCCATTCCACATATTATTTGATCTGTTCCACCACCAGCACACCTGATTCAACTAATCAAGTGCAAAGCCATTATGATTTGTGTGGAACGGCTGGTGGTCCCTGAGGAGAGGGTTGAAAACCACTGCTATAGGCAAACCTGTCCCTTGAACAGTTGTCTAATTGTAATTTAATTAGGCCTACCAAAGAGGAGACACATTAAATGTATTATTCATCTAAGCGTACTACATGAATATGATTGGGCCCCTAAAGCCTGTCTTTCTGTGTCCTGTTGATGTTGTTGTCCACTTTTTCAACCCTCTCCTTTGCCCGGCTGCCCGGCTGCCCTCGAAAAGGCGGTACAGGACCCTGGCCGCAAGGACAAACAGACTGAAGCACAGCTTCTACCCCAGGGCCATCCAGGCCCTGAACACAGCAAAGATCTAGGTTCTGGGCCCTGGACAGTCTGGACGGATTGATGGCAGCTGCTGGATTGAAAAAAATCAGGTGTAGTGCTGAGGCACAAATGTGTACATTTCAAGCCTGCAAACTGCGACACTTTAAATGAATGTGCAATAACACTATGTGCAATATGACAACCCTAGTCGTCTTATCTGTACAGTATAGTATAGTGGATAGTGTACATAGCCTTTATTTATGTAAACCAGCTCCTTTCCCTTCTTGTTTTTTTAGTATTTTTTTTCCTTTCCTAGCACCAGGGGAGCCCCCCCCCTCCCAAATTTCGTTGTTTGGTACCTGTACTATAGCAATGACAATAAAGACCATTCATTCATTCATTCATTCACCTGTTGTCTGTCTTATTTTCACTTGTTTGCCTATTTTTAATCCTGCTATGACTTTCGCTCTTTTATTATGTTTTATTATGTTTCTTCTTTATTATGTTCTCTACTATGTAAAGCACTTTGTGACCCTTGGTCTGGGAAAGGTGCTGTACAAATACATTTGACTTACTTTTACTTACACTATCAACCACTGGCGACCGCCCCTCCTGGTGCCCCCACGGTTCAAAAACGTCTCGCTTAAGTGCCCTTTTGAGTGGCAAAAATGCCCTTTTGAGTGGCGAAAATGAGAGGACATGCCCTATTGGTGCCCCTCCAATGGTCTAAACTTTACCATGTGCCCCCACCGTTGAAAAACATTGCACTAAAGTGCCCTTTTGAGTGGCAAAATTAGAGGATTTGCCCTATTGGCTGCCCTTCCAATGGTCTAAACTTGACCATGTGCACTGATGGGGTTCCATGTTGTGCAGTAGGTGCCCTTTTTTTCTTTTCGCCCCCCCCTGCCCTTCAAACAGCCTGAGTCCGCCACTGGTCTACAGCCTTTACCGGGCTACACCTGCCATGCACTCACCGCTGATCCCCCCCGGGCCCGCACTGTGCGCGTCCAGGAACAGGGCGGGCTGCAGGCGGTAGAACAGGGCTCTCTGCCACCACAGGAGAGGGGTCGCCACCGGCCGCGGGCTCTGGACGATGATGGCCACGGCGGCCCCCAGCATGGCCAGCCAACCCAGCCAGAAGAGCAACACCAGGCGGGAGCGCACCTTCCTCCAGCCCGGGCCCCCCGCGGCCAGCTCCAGCTGGTCCTTGGTCATGGGCTGCCAGGTGTAGGGCTCCGGGTCAGGCTCCAGGATCAGCAGCGGGACGGACTCAGAGCCCAGGCTGGAGGAGGACAGGCCCGCCGCTGCGCTCGCTGCCACGCTGCCGTAGCCGGGGTCGCCATCCACGTTCAAAGGCATCCTTAATGACTGGGGAGGTGAACATGAAGTAAGTTAGTAAGTAAGTAACGTGTATGTATATGCACAAATATATATAATGCACAAATATATGCACACATTTCCAACGACAAACAGCCGCCCAAAGTGCTTAACAGATAAAAAGATAGAGAGAAAAACAAGATGAAAGAGATAAAATACCAGGGGTGCAAACAGGTGATGGCCCAAAAAGGTGACACATTTTTTGGGTGGCTAACCTTAGGGGGGGGGGGATAGCGCTAGCACTAACGGTGTTACGGTAAATAGATAGCGCTAGCACTAACGGTGTTACGGTAAATAGATATCGCTAGCACTAACGGTGGTCTAACAATGATGCGTGTGTAAGTAGCAGCAGCCCTGACCTCAACACCTGCAGAATTACTTCTAAAACAGTTTACTGTGACTGTGTTCTCTATGCTGTCTGGAACTGTACCTAGCTCCCTGAAGCTAAACGTTATTTCAACTGCAGCAGAGTTTAGCAGACAGGGAGATTAGCTAGCTTGTGCATCATGTGACATGGATGAGACTTAGACCCCCCCCCCCACCACACCCAAAACATCTTTTTGCAGATCTACACAATTCACATGGATGACCTATTTTGAGATAAAAATGGCTAATTTAGCAGAAAGGTGACAAGTTTGCACCCCTGAATACAGATAAAAAAACCAGATAAAATAGATAAAATACACTAAAAGCGAGGTGCAATACAAATAAAGGTGCAAAAAGTGCTGTGTCGGAAAGAGATCACTTTCTAATACAAAAACATATTATGTCCAATATTAGGGTCAACCAATGAGCTGTGCAAACTATGGCTACTTGCAATGAATTAACCCATGTTTACTAACATGAACAAATGTTTATCAATAAAATCTTGAATATCACTAATCAGGTCAAAGTTCATTAATTCATTTTCAAACACCTGTGGTTAAACAGGTCTGCGTTCATCGTGTTACACTGGAGTTGCACGATTGCATTTTTTATAGTTTAGTGTGCTAGAACTGTGTTTTTTGAGATCATAATTGGATACTTCTATCAACCTTTTCCATGGAGCTGCGATGCACAACCTGGTATCTCGCTATTGTCCAACGCCCTGCAGGTTAACAGGTGAAAGCTCTGGTCTGGAGTCTGGACGTCTCCACCCTGGAGCCTGAGAGACGCTCTCAAGCCATCTCCTTAAATTCCCACCAGGTGTTCGAATCATGTCATGTTCTTCTCTGGGGTTTAACGGCAGCCTGCATCCTTCATGTTGCACTACTGCCATCTCCTGGATGTAGCCAGCTACTACATTGTCCAGTTAGTCAAAGTCTCCCTATCAGTCCAGTTCTCTTGAGAAAGCTGACCAGACACCTCCTGCCCTGTCCCCCTCCACCACACTCCACTATGCCCTCCAAACCTTCTCTGGTCAGTCCCTCCATCATTGCCTTTCTTTCGGAGATAGAACCTTATCATTCTAAACGGAGATAGAACCTTATCATTCTAAACGGAGATAGAACCTTATCATTCTAAACTCACACTCTTTTCCACAGAGCCCCATCATCTGCTAATAATGATCTTCCCATATATATCGGTACATTTGTTCGTTTGTTTGGTTCATCATTTGTATGAAGTGGTTGTGGACAACTAGTGATGACATTTTAGATTTAGAATAGACAACATTGTGCAAACAGCAGCGAGATTAAAGGACGTCCAATGGAACACAACACCGTAAAGACGAAATAAGTGTCTGCACCGTGTTTACACTGTTCTTGTTAATTTGTATTCATATAATCGTACATTACATTACTTTTTTTTGTATCGTCACACTTGCTTTAGCTTTTAAAAAGAACAATTTAAAGGATAGATTATCATTGACAAAAGATATAGGAATGACATCTCTTTGAACTTGAACAACGGTTTGGGGGAGGGGCCAAACAAAGGAAGCGCGCGGCAGGGTTTAAGTGTTTGAATTTGTGGCGGCAACGGCGCGGACGGTGCTCGTGTCCAATGGCAGCCGGAGAAGGAGGCAACAACGAGCCAATGAGCGCGTCTATATTCGCCAACCAATCGGGGCACGACTGGGGGTTTATAAATGTACAACGTTCTGTTAAGATTGGTTATACTTCAACTGAACGAAGGAAGTTAGCGTCATGGCCAGAACCAAGAAAACCGCTCGTAAATCCACCGGCGGCGGCAAGCAAACCGCTAGTAAATCCACCGGCGGCAAAGCCCCCAGGAAGCTCACCGCTCGTATCTCCACCGGCGGCAAAGCGGCCAGGAAGCTCAACGCTCGTATTTCCACCGGCGGCAAAGCGGCCAGGAAGCTCACCGCTAGTATCTCCACCGGCGGCAAAGCGGCCAGGAAGCTCACCGCTCGTATCTCCACCGGCGGCAAAGCGGCCAGGAAGCAGCTCGCCACCAAGCAAACCGCTAATAAATCCACGCAAACCGCTACGAAGCTCACCGCTCGTATTTCCACCGGTGGCTACCCCTGGGGTAGTACCCCAGGGTCTAAACAACGTCCAAATGGCCCGTAGACATCAGCCAAGCCCAAGACCATGAAGCCCAAGGCAAAGAAGGCAGCCCAAAGAAGAAGTAAACATTCAAAGTGTGACACCACTTAAACCACAAAAAGGCTCTTTTAAGAGCCAACCACCTTTCCCTTAAAAAGTGCATTTTCATCCATGACAACAGAAAAAGTCCAGTGTGTGTTTTAGAAATGACTTTACACCAGTGTCAACCACTGACTCATACACACAATAAGGATTTGACACCTAGACGCGTTGTGTTGCCGGCGAATTCTCACATCTCCTGTGACCGGAGGAGATAGCAAAGATGGCGGCCGTTAGCATCACAAACACTATGCTAACATCCTCCGTAGTATCTAGTCTATCTCAGTCACAGACATGTTCAACAACAACACGTTTTACAACAAGGAAGGGATACAACTAATAAACATGTTAACTCACTATTCACCTTGTTATACAACAACTACTACTACATGTCTATGACTACTGTTCATGTTAAATCCGTGTGGAGCTAATGCTATCGCGTCTCCACAGGCTAAAGTACAACTACACTAATATCCTTAACTTATGTCCTAATCACACTACTGTCATACAAGTCGTACCTTCTCCTTGACATGGACATAAACACCTGCTACCTTCTTTGAAAGAAATCGCGATTTATTCAGTGAAAACTAGTACACACAATCGACTAGCACATGATAGCACAACAATAGCATAGCATTCGCGAACACAGTCAGTCAATGCACCTAGCACAACAACTAGCGCCGTAGCTCTCATGTACTATACTACTAAACCAACGCATCATTTCTACTAACACAGTAATATGACATGATCACACTAGTCTAGTCGTGTTTAAGCCCAGGAGGATGATAAAGATGATGATAGATGATAGATGAGGATCTTCTTCTCCTGGGTTGATGACGAAAGATGGCGGCCGTTAGCATCACAAACACTATGCTAACAACACTATGATAACATCCTCCGTAGTATCTAGGATAAACGGGTTATTTTGATAAACTGGACACATTTTGTGAATATATATGGTTACTTTCTCGCCTGAAAACATATAAAAACTTCATAAAATGACATATTAACACTTGTAGAGCCAAATTACAGATTGTAGCCAATGGCGGCCAAAATTGAGGATTTTATATTTGTAGATGATTCGCAATGCATCCTGGTATCAAGGGGTAGCGTACCCCTAGCCCTTCGAAGCTAGTGTGGTCCTGGAATCGCTCGAAACGAAGGGCTAACTAGCCCTCCCCCTTACCCCTAGCCCTCGATGAAATATGAATTGGGACAGCCCTCGCCCTAAACGTGAACGCGCAAATCGAGCCATAGGGGTGAAAACGAAGGGCTAGGGGTGAATTGGGATTGGCCCGAAAAGCACCCTCCTCGACGCACTCAACAGGCGTTTTGACAACTTGGAGTCTGAACCGTTATACTCGGTTGCAACCCTGCTTGATCCACGGTACAAAGACAGGTAAGGGAATTTCTGTTAACTTTATTTAGCCTAATCTGATTCAACGTTGTGTGTGTGTGTGTGTGTGTGTGTGTGTGTGTGTGTCTGTGTGTCTGTGTGTGTGTGTGTGTGTGTGTGTGTGTGTGTGTGTGTGACAAGTAACTTGATTACGGAAATTATTTGACTAATATTAGCTATTTTATTATACAGGTACTTCACAAATGCAGACAGTGTGAGGCTTGCAAAGACAGCACTAATGGCAGAGGTAGGGAAGATGGAGGAAGTGTTGGAGGAGGGAACTACAGCCTCTGAGCCAGCAGACAAGACTCCACGGTTGGAGGCGACAGGCACCAGTACCAGCAGCAGCAGCCTTGCCAACATCTTTGATGAAATCCTGGAGGAACGCACAGTAGGCCTACCTGATCCTGGGATAACCACAAGCGTACAAGTTCAAGTGCATACCTACCTCAGTGAGGCACCTATTCCACGGTCAGACAATCCCTTGCTTTTCTGGAAAGTCAACCAACCTCGACTGCCCTCCCTGGCAGCCACAGCAGCTAAATTTCTCTGTGCTCCTTGTACAAGTGTAGAGAGTGAGAGGCTCTTTAGCACAGCCTCAATTATTATTGATGACAGAAGGAACAGGTTGACTGCACAGAATGCTGAAAAGCTAATCTTCCTGAAGAAGAATCTCTCCCTCATGCTTGAGTGAACAATGTTCAAGAGCTTTGTTACAAAGAAACGGCACATAAGAAACGTGTGTTGTTGTTGTTGTTGTTTTTTTGTTGTTGTTTTGTTTACAATTGTCAAAGCAGCTGTTATTCTTATTTATTTGGAATACTTTACATATTTATTGGGGAAGTTATATTTAACTTGTGTTTTACAGCCATTTTGTTTTTACTGTTAGTTGGCTACACTTGAAAAAAGACTTATCAGACATAACTATTTTTTCTACAATGCTGAATGCTGCTGTTTAAATAGTTTTAACTTTAAACCAGTTACTGAGTACTGGTCACTGAGTACTGCAGAGTACTATTTTTGTTGCTTTAATAAAGGCTGGCAGTCTTTAATTTAACTGTTGTTGGTGTGGACTATATACTGGGGAGGTATTTGAATGAATGAATGAATGAATGAATGAATGAATGAATGAATGAATGAATGGTCTTTATTGTCATTGCTACAGTACAGGTACCAAACAACGACATTTAGGAGGGGTGGCTCCCCTGGTGTTAGGGGAAAAAAAAAAAAAAAAGTTATTATTCAGGGGTCAAAAAATGTATACAAATATCGGATCGGTATCGCCGATACCCGAAGCCCAGGTATCGGTATCGGTATCGGTAGTGAAAAAGTGGGATCGGGACATCCCTACCAGGGAGAGATTGGGTTTATTACACAGAGGTTTAGTGGAACTGAAAATAGGTTTAAGTTCTGTGTAAAAGTGGGGAGGTGGGAACACATTTTCAGTACTTTTCCATAAAATTCATTGAGCCAGCCAGGAGTTCTGAATTTTCCATGTATGATAATAGAGTTTTCATTGAGCTAACCAAAGTTCTGAACTCCAGTTTTAATTAGTTAATCAGTGTTAATACTTCAGTTTTTCTGTTGACTCAGTGCATATGTAAAAGGCAGTGCTGATCTTACAAGATTGCTACCTACCAGCCACCCCTCCCCTGAAGCCCAGAGTCTAATCTCCACAGACTAAGTTTGTTTGTGAATTGTATTGTAATTGTTTTAAATTTTCTTATTTGTGATAAGACATTACAGCTGGTTTCATTCCTTGTGTGTTTTTTTAAGCTATTTTAACTAATAGTGCTATTTGTATCTGCACAAATTAGATTTTATGAAGGACAAGAGAAACGTTCTAGAGAACAGCATAGCCAGCCACAAACAAATTTCAGACAGTGGGGTGATAAGGGTGTTGCATGTTATAATTGTGGGGGCAACCATTCCTACACATTCTGCCTGACACCACAACAGCAATTTTAGGAAATAGTCTATAATTGTTGTTTCTCCATGTACAGCTCCAGTTTTTTGTATATCTTTGATGGTTTAAGAATGTTCTTGTTTTCCGACACTTTTAGGAAAATTGTTGAGTTTTGAATTTTCTTGTTGTGAAAAGAGACCCTAGCGGTTTTTGAGTTTCTGTTTTCTATTTTAAAAACACATTTTTTGCATTAGGCAAGGTTTTATATTTCCTAACCCAAGTCATGGGGAGCTGCTTTCTTGCGCAGAAAGACCCTGAGAGTTATTTCTATTCTCAAGAAGGTAGGTTTATGTGTGAAACTCTGGGAGAACTGATCACTCTCCATTTTGAGTTTTTTTGCATAAACCTGTCCAAAATTATATAGATCTGTTTGGTATTCATGCATTGTTCAGACCATGATGTATTGAAAAAAGAACCATGTGGCCTGTCGTATCAGAGGCTCATAAAATACTATATTTTTGATTGCTAACTCCCACTAACTCATTAACAATTAACCCTGGTT
Organism: Nansenia antarctica; assembly: GCF_963989245.1. NCBI lineage: Eukaryota > Metazoa > Chordata > Actinopteri > Argentiniformes > Microstomatidae > Nansenia > Nansenia antarctica. The sequence continues at coordinate 29,610,444 of NC_137684.1, read as the reverse complement.
TTTCTTGTTTTTGAATGATTTTTCCGTAAGTATATTTTGACATCATAAAACATGACACATTTGTTTATGATTTTCAAATCACACGAAAATGTTCTACCGTTTCCTATTTTGATATTAAGATGTTGGTTTGATTAAACATAAAATTCTGTTGCATTTTTTAAATTATTTGTTAACTGTCTCCTCAGACAGACCAGTGGTGACCCTGTATTACTGCAGATACACTTGATTTTTGCCACGACAAGAATGTGATATATATTTCAGAGTGGAAGCCGTTTTACCAGAATCCAGAAACGGCGTGCTACGCAATATCCAGCCGGATGATTGAGTGATGAACCAGGGCCACCAGAGAAGGAAGCAGCCACCAGGGTGCCAGGCCCAGCAGAGAAGGAAGCCGCCACCAGGGTGCCAGGCCCAGCAGAGAAGGAAGCAGCCACCAGGGTGCCAGGCCCAGCAGAGAAGGAAGCAGCCACCAGGGTGCCAGGCCCAGCAGAGAAGGAAGCAGCCACCAGGGTGCCAGGCCCAGCAGAGAAGGAAGCAGCCACCAGGGTGCCAGGCCCAGCAGAGAAGGAAGCAGCCACCAGGGTGCCAGGCCCAGCAGAGAAGGAAGCAGCCACCAGGGTGCCAGGCCCAGCAGAGAAGGAAGCAGCCACCAGGGTGCCAGGCCCAGCAGAGAAGGAAGCAGCCACCAGGGTGCCAGGCCCAGCAGAGAAGGAAGCAGCCACCAGGGTGCCAGGCCCAGCAGAGAAGGACGCAGCCACCAGGGTGCCAGGCCCAGCAGAGAAGGAAGCAGCCACCAGGGTGCCAGGCCCGACAGAGAAGGAAGCAGCCACCAGGGTGCCAGGCCCAGCAGAGAAGGAAGCAGCCACCAGGGTGCCAGGCCCGACAGAGAAGGAAGCAGCCACCAGGGTGCCAGGCCCAGCAGAGAAGGAAGCAGCCACCAGGGTGCCAAACCCGCCGGAAAAGGAAGACCCGGCAGAGAACCACCAAACAACCATCGACGACAATGTTCCAGTTTCAACAGCCCGGGCCGCCGAGCCTTCAAATCAGAGCCTGGCCGTTTCAAGGAGGAAAGACACATGATCATTTCTGGATTATTGCCATGAAAATTCTAATGGGTTCACAAACTATGGTTTCAAAAGCCTCACATGACCCACAGAACCAACATCCAAAGAGAGAACCAACACCTGAGACCATGGTTAAAAAAGAAATGGACATTGATTCTGACCAGATGGGAATACAATCTCACCCGAACTATGCCACTAGTATCATGAGAGATTTTGCTTCGAGGATGAATTACTCTGATTGTTGGATCTGTCAACAGATACCTCCAGGGTCCAAAGTGTGGACACCTATACAGGGCTCTGCACACAGCGTGCGATTTCTGTTGCGCGTCAACATTCCATTTTGAAGTTTGAATGGAAGTCTATGAGAACATCGCATTTCAACACACACAGCCCCGATTTTAATCGCACGGCGAAAATTCGATTCCATTCATTTTGAATGGGAAAAAGCACAAATTTGACAGTGCGACAAAACTCGCACGCCATGTGCTTTAGACCATTCATTCATTCATAATAGTAACAATAAAAGACACAGGACATAAGAGACATAAAGTGCTGAACATAGAGTGCTGTGCAAGTAGCAACAGTGTCCTGCACTAAATAAAAAGGCTAATTTTAAAAAGGCAGTAGCCTAGCGCAGGACAAGGAAACCAATTAAAAACCAATTAATAAATAGGTGTGCTTTAAGAGATAAATTGTTATGCTTTAAGAAATAAGCTCTTCTGGTGTGCCGCGGTCCTTCTACCTCTAATGTCTTTGGCTTAGCATGCGGACGGCCTGGGGGAAGAAACTATTTGTGAGCCTTTCTGTTCTCCTGAGCAGGGTGAACAGACCAGAATTGGGGTGTGTGGCATCTTTCCAGATTTTGTGAGCTCTAGAATCAAGATAGTTCACTTCCACCATCAAGGAGAAGGCTACAAAAAAAACTCTCGCAACGTTTCAAACTATCCATTTCCACTATCAGAAACATCATGAGAAAATGGAAAATAAATGGAACAATTGAGGTCAAGGCAAGATCTGGAAAGAATATTTACATTTCAACTCACACATCACTGCAAAAGAGCTGCAAAAAAAAGTGTAGCAGACACCGGTCTAGTTGTTCACAGGACAACAATACAGCGTACCTTAAACAACAAAGACCTACATGGCAGAGTGCCAGAAAGAAGCTGACCTCAGTACAAAATGAAGCGTCTGAAGGATGCAAAAGAAAACCTTGAGAAACCTATTGGAACACTGTGCTTTGGACTGACAAAACCAAAATATAACTTTTTGGCCACAATCAAAGAAGGTATGTTTGGAGAAAAAAGGGTGAAGCATTTGTAGAGAAGAACACCTTGCCAACTGTTAAGCATGGAGGTGGATCCATTATGCTTTGGGGTTGTGTAGCAGCTGGGGGCACAGGCAATATTGTGCGGGTGGAAGGAAGAATGGATTCCACCAAATATCAAGACATTCTAGAATCTAGAGGCTAATGTTCGAAGGTCAGTCCAGAAATTGAAGTTGAAGACAGGTGGGGTATTCCAGCAAGACAATGACCCGAAGCATACCTCAAAATCAACCATGCAGTACCCATGGCCATCATGTACTGGATGAGTTTTAACTTTCTATTCAAGAATTTGAATCTGAATTCGAGACATCTTTCAAATCCAATGCATTAACTTCTGCCTATGAGACATCATCACTCACCTGGTAATTTGCAAATAGTCAGTCCTCGAAGCTTCTTGTCTCTACACTTCTCTTTTTAGCTTTCTCCTCCTCCTCTCTCGTTGCACAGTTTACAGGGCAGACCAGCGCTATCCACTTTTATGTTTCATGGCCTCTCTGAATGGCCAAGGCTAAGAAGGTGAGAGGAGCACTTTGTCGAATGAAAGGTTTGCTCTGACAATTAGTACAGGGGTGTTAAGAGTCACCACACCCTGACAACACATTCTGGAGAACCCGTGGTTGGTGTTGGTGTTCATCTTGGGGCCGAGCTAGCCCTGACGTTGACGAGACTATACATTGAAATGAGGGGCCCCTCTGTCTGTTCCTCAGAATAATAACCAGGCCAGGAGAGAGTTGTATCCATCATGAATGATCAGTTTCCACCCACTGAAATGTGTGTTTGTCTCTTTCTGTGTTTCATCCAACCTTCAGTCACCATGTCGTGAGCTTAGAATGATAAGGTTCTATCTCCGTTTAGGGCAGTTCAGAGATATTGACAAAGAAATGTCAACATTTAAAAAAGAACACCACACAGGCATTAATAAACACCTAATGGATCAGATTATGTAAAAAACCCAATTTTGACAAACATGGAGATAGAACCTTGTAATTCTAACGTCACGATGTGTTGTGAGTTAACATTGCAATGGGTGTAGTGTTTGTCTTAGTACTTACACTCACTACCATTACTGCTGCTAGTTGTTACTGTATTGTATTGCTCACTTATTGTCTATTGTGTTATTATTGTATTTGTATTCCGACATCCTAATATGTGTGCTGTTGAGAGGAAGCTGGCAAAGGATCACTTCCTTGTACAATGTATCACTGTATCTTGTGCACATGACCAATAGACTTTGACTTGACTTGACCTGACTAGACTTTGTAATGTAATGTATGTGCAAGGACAGTGTGAATACAGTTGGTTATCAAAAATGCTGGAAATTGACAGAGGAAATTGACAGAGAGAGACATATAAAGAGACATATAAAGAGACACACAAGTCGAATAAGATTATTGGATCACTTGGTTGAATTATTGGATCATTTTATTTAAGGGCGATTAAAGAAAACACATACTGTACATACAGTCATCAAATCATCAACATTCAAAGGAAAAACGTCCACATGATTAAACTAATTGTTGTGCTGCCTGGTAAAACAGATAGAATCTTATAGGTTCTGGATTTCTATCTCAACTCCATTCCATCTGTGTTGTCAATTCATGAGCTTAGAACTATCAGGTTCTATCTCCGTTTAGGGTAGTTCAGAGATATTGAGCGTCAAAGTTTTTACATTCCATTATGTTTTGTGAGATGGAACCTTTGTATTTTATGAATTACTAATAAAAAAATAATAATCAAATGTAACTAAAATACAAAGAATAGATACTGATCGCAATAGATAAACATTATATTAAGTGCTATATGTTTTTACACATGTAACTATGAGCCTCTGAACTCTAAAGTGCAAAAGTGTACACATTGTACGAGTGCCAATTCTCAGGTACCCCCCCACCCCCCCATTGGCTATCTCTTGCTTCCTTTCAGTTACTTACTTTATTTCTTTATTTCTTTATTTCCTCTCTCTCTCTCTCTCTCGCTCTCTCTGTCTCTCTCTCTCTGTCTCTCTCTCTCTTTCTCTCTCTCTCTCTCTCTCTCCCTCTCTTTCTCTCTCTCTTTCTCTCTCTCTCTCTCTCCCTCTCTCTGTCTCTCTCTGATCATACCATCTGTGCGCACTATCGTCATAACAGGCCACTGCTATTTCAGGTCACCTGCTCCCTCACAGGATTGTGCAAATGATTGTTGATTGTCCTGCCGTCTATCATGAGACACTGGAGTCTGGGACACGTGCACGTGAGGGGCTCAGCCTTCGGTCCTGCGGGGTCCTTCTGCATTTGAAATGGTTACTTATCCACATTAGTTTAGCTGAGCTTTGTTTTTTAACCTACTAGTTTGCGTTGCTTTAATCTACATGAGCTGTCATGTAATAGTATGAACCCAGGCACTGGAGATTGAGAAATGAGTTGTTTAAAACATTCTAATGATTCTAATTTGGGGGATGATGATATTTTTCAATTTCTGCAAAACACTTGACATTCGTTTTTGTGATGATATGGGACACGGGGGTCTGGTCAACTGGTCCGCAAGTCGGCAGAGTTTGTGTTGTGATTTTCAACAACGTTGAAATGTATTTCCGCGTTTCAAAATAAAAGTCAGAACATTTTGATTGGTTTGCCGACTTGCAGCCCAAATGACGAGACTGTGTCAACTGACATATGATCATAAGAGGCATGTCAACTACAGAACTTCTTGGTGTCACTAACGTGTATTGTATTTGTAAATGTGGAACAAACAGGAAGATGATTGGCTAACAGAGGTCATTCCCACAGTCAGTCATTGGCTGTTGCCTCGGCACAAAAATGGAGTCCCCAGTCCCTCAGTTGGTCGCCATGGAGATGCCTGGTTGAGGATTCTGTTTACATGGGAACGTCTCTAGACAGATTCCTCAGATCCTCCGATGTCCTGAAATGCCACAAGTCAATGACGTCACCATCAGAAACTACCAACCATGGAAGGGGTATTATCACGTTGCTTGGCAGAGGATTCATAGTGTGATGGTGTGTGTACTCCAGTGGTGTAGTCTAGTTTTTTCTAGTGGTATAATACTGTGATTTTTCTCTCCCAGCCTCATATCGTTCATTTCGGAACGCCATAAAAATAAATCTGCGCTCCCTGTCTAACGTTATATATATGTAACATTACATGTTATAAGGCTGATCTGTGCATGATAGTGCTGCATTTTGACATATTTCATGTCGCATCTCTCCCCGTTGATGGTATATGACGCTATAGTCAGTCCCAATGGTCAAAAATTCAAGTGCTTCGTAACACAGACGGGGTGAATTTTATGAATGAAAGTGTGAAAGTTCTGTCACAAAACGCTGTTACGTATCCTCACACATTTTTAAGTGGGTATACGGATATCCTTGGACTTTCCTAGTGGGTATACAGCCTTTC
>NC_137684.1:29594663-29599663 GCF_963989245.1 Nansenia antarctica | reverse complement strand
GGGGAATGAGATCAATACAAATGGACTCATGCACTTATATAGCGTCCAAATCCAAAGTGCTTTACAACGGCCTCTCATTCACCCATTCACACACACATTCACACACCAATGACGGGAAGCTACCTTGCAAGGCGCCGGCCGGCCCGCTTACTGGGAGCAATTTGGGGTTCAGTGTCTTGCCCAAGGACACTTCGACATGTGGCCAGCCGGAGCTCGAAGCGCCAATTTGCCGACCTTGCGATCATTAGACGGCGGCTCTACCTCCTGCGCCACAGCCGCCCCACAATACGGTTTGGCTTTAGACCTTGCCTATGGGTTAGAAGTCCCTAGTGGGACACATCCCACTTTATATTGTCATAAGTTGCAATGGGGCACTAATACCATGTTTCTGGGAAATAACATTGACATATATGACAGCAGCTGGTGAAACCGGGAACAAGTCGGCAACCGACCATAATGTTTCAGACTTTTATTCTGAAAAATTTAAATAAATGTCAACTGCTGTTGAAAATCATTGACACACTAGCTAGTCAAGCAAAAAGATTGCAATGCAATGGATTCGATGAGTAATCCGCACTACTACCTAGTTAGTGGAGAGTAGTGGGGATTACTCACCGAATCCATTGCATTTGAAAGCTTCCAATCTGCACTTTCGTTATCTGGAAAAAACTGAAAAATGACCTTGCCCTACTTGAGGACTTTTTCAACAGATCCTGTCACATTATGTGCATCATCTTAGACGCTGAGACGAGTCCGCTGGCAGCACCAGCAGCTAGGTCTGTTCAGCTACAGCCAGAGAAGTCACACAGCAGCAACTCATCTGGACCGGCCCACTTGTCCAAGACCGTCGCCCCCCTCTGGACAGAGAGAAGACAGTCTCTACCCTAACCCCTCTGGACAGAGAGAAGACAGTCTCTACCCTAACCCCTCTGGACAGAGAGAAGACAGTCTCTACCCTAACCCCTCTGGACAGAGAGAAGACAGTCTCTACCCTAACCCCTCTGGACAGAGAGAAGACAGTCTCTACCCTAACCCCTCTAGACAGAGAGAAGACAGTCTCTACCCTAACCCCTCTGGACAGAGAGAAGACAGTCTCTACCCTAACCCCTCTGGGCAGAGAGAATACAGTCTAACCCTAACCCCTCTGGACAGAGAGAAGACAGTCTCTACCCTAACCCCTCTGGACAGAGAGAAGACAGTCTCTACCCTAACCCTAACCCCTCTGGACAGAGAGAAGACAGTCTCTACCCTAACCCCTCTGGGCAGAGAGAAGACAGTCTCTACCCTAACCCCTCTAGACAGAGAGAAGACAGTCTCTACCCTAACCCCTCTGGACAGAGAGAAGACAGTCTCTACCCTAACCCCTCTGGACAGAGAGAAGACAGTCTCTACCCTAACCCCTCTAGACAGAGAGAAGACAGTCTCTACCCTAACCCTAACCCCTCTGGACAGAGAGAAGACAGTCTCTACCCTAACCCCTCTGGACAGAGAGAAGACAGTCTCTACCCTAACCCCTCTGGACAGAGAGAAGACAGTCTCTACCCTAACCCCTCTGGACCTAGAGAAGACAGTCTCTACCCTAACCCCTCTGGACAGAGAGAAGACAGTCTCTACCCTAACCCCTCTGGACAGAGAGAAGACAGTCTCTACCCTAACCCCTCTGGACAGAGAGAAGACAGTCTCTACCCTAACCCCTCTGGACAGAGAGAAGACAGTCTGAAGACTTCAGCCACTGGCCTGCAGTGGACCTACAGTATCGCAGCCTGTCTCATTATCATCAAGTCACTGCAGCTTGCAACCAACCTGCAACCAGCCTGCAACCAGCCAACCTAGGGGGTTGAACCAAGTTCATACCTTACAGTCCCCTCTCACCCGAGCTTGGACCACACCTAGCGGAGAATGGCCTGACTCCGGTTCTGCGGAGGTACAGGTAGTGGCCACAGGTCACATGATCCCACAACTCACTTGCTGTTGAGAGCTGCTCTGCTCAAGGCATTTCCTTACATTCATGTAATGACGAATAAACTTGAACACAGCAAGCTCAGACCACACCAAGGCTCTGACCACACCAAGGCTCTGACCACACCAAGGAACACCAGGGACAACACCAGTCAGCTCCTTCATACTCCTTGCATGCTGGATTACTTCTTATGACCAATGAATGGTTCTGGTTGCTTGCTCAGGGACAACATTGTTTTATGCACACAATCATCTCACAAGATGGCTGGCTGCAGGCTTAGTCATCTGCACAACGTTTTCTTCTGCGAGAGGATTCCCTCCATCAGCGAGGTAGCAAAAGATGCCATTTTTAATCCTGCCAATAGTGTTGCTGGACTTGATCCTGTCTCTCCTGTGAACAGGGAACTTGGAGATTTTGCCTCTAAAATATCAGATAAGAATGTGTGTATCTATGACAACTCAAATGTGAGTTTCTCCACCCCAAAAGCACAGTTAGTGCATTAGAATACGCTAGGTAATCTGTAAAAAAAATAAAAAATGCATATGCTATTCTCTGCGCACATCTCTTTTTTAAGTTTTTACAACCTTAAATAAAACCCGATAACGAATCAATCAATGAATCAGCTTTTTAATTTAATTAAACTGATTATCAGTGTATGTTAATCAATTCACCAGTAGTTACCTGTAGCCAATATGTGATTCAGCAGGTTTCGGGAGCTGTACTGTGCCACCATGTTGCCCGCGTGCCCGTCGAACACCGCGAAATACCCCCACTGCGCCAGCTCCCCCCCCATCTCGGGCATGGTGGTGTGCGCATCCTCCATCTGAGCCCTCCAGCCCTGCATGCTAGACAGGGCGTAGTTCACCCCCCACTGAGACCCCCCCTCCGCGGTGTGCTTCTCCATGATGGGCCGGTCCAGGTAGGGGCTGGGCATGGAGTCGTCGTCCTCGAAGTCGTCGTCGGCCCCCTGTTCCCGGGGGCCCCCCTTGAAGAAGAAGGTGACCATCTTCTCCGTCTCCTTCACCAGTTGGCGGAGGAACGAGGGCACCTCCGCGTTGCTGGCGCGCCTCCTCATGTTCATGGCGGCTCCCCGGAGCTGCCGCTCGAGCCTCCTACCTGCCCTGCTCTTGAGAGACCTCCTCCTCCTCTCCTTCTCCTTCTCCTTCTTCTTCTCCTTCTTCTCGCACCTCCTCCACAGTGACCTCCTCCTCAGCAGGTCCAGTGCTAAGTTAGCCGGAAAAAGGTGTAGACTAAAAGGACTGAAAGAAGAGTGTGGTTTGATGAGAGGTTCGGTTTAGGCTGACTTGAAAATGTTTAAAATGTATGTGCTCATCTTGCTCTTTGTACGCCTGGCTGGTTTGTGGGGTTTGTGGAGATTCCTTGCTGGATTTGTCTCAGTCGGCTGTTAGAACATCTAGAGCATCGTGTCTCTCTCTCTCTTTCTCTGTCTGTCTGTCTGTCTCCCTCCCTCTCTCGTGACCTTGAGCATTTCTATTGGCCTATCTATTTCTGTTGACTTATCCCTCGGCTTGATCACTCCCTCCCTCTCCCTTTCTGTCTCTAACTCTCTTACGACTACTAGTTAATCTCCCAACCCTCAAGGGAGCTTTGGATTAACACTGTTATGTCCAGTGCTGCCCATAGGTACGTACAGAATGGATTATAAGCATGTCAGCGTTTCATTACATCACAATGATCTAATAAAAGGAGATGCTAACTCTCTCTCGGTGCTTGTGATCACTGTAGTACATTTTCAGAAAACAAACTTTTGGACCTTATAGAGCAGGGTGGCAAACTCAACCACACATCTGGCCATTTTTAAACATTACAAGCAAGTGCAGGCCGGTCATACATCTGTCCCTGTCAACAGAGAAATTCTTCATGGTGTCCGGCCATCTTCGTATCACGTCCCTCCAGTGGTTGGCCTAGGTTCGGCCAGGACATCTCCAGTACACTGTGGGGCTTGGCTGCAACTCATGATGTGCTCCATGGTTTGGAGCTCTCCACATATACATGAGTCGGATGTTGCCAGCTTCCACCTCTTCATGGACGCCTTGCACCGCCCCTCTCCAACGTTCTTTGGATTAGGCGCTATCTAAGTCTATATAAGTCAGTCCATTTACCAATTATGGAGGCTTTGTACTACTGACACACAAGATGTGTCCATAACAGCGGCAGTGGACCGACGTTACAGTTTTTTACGGTCGCTAAGTCACAGTGTTCAATACTGAAGTCACAGAGTCACAACTCTTCATACAGTCAGCGAAGCGGAAGTCCATGTGGACCAAACTGTGACTCTTACTCTGTGATTTTTACATTGCTGCTTTCACACAAAATGCATTCAATGACCACGTTCTCCAAAATCCATAACACTTCCCTCATTCAAACTCCCCCACCTGCAAAACACTATGTATTTGCAACACATTTTTCCAATTCACAGACTGTATGAAGAGTTGTGACTCTGTGACTTCAGTATTGAACACTGAGACTTAGCGACCGTAAAAAACTGTATTTGACACAAAACAGCACGCAGGTCAAATGTAAATAATGGCGTTGACACAATGCTATAGAGCAATCACACACACACACACACACACACACACACACACACACACAAACACACAAAGGGGTGGCTGTGGAGCAGGAGGTAGAGCTGGCATCTACTGATCGGAAAGTTGGCAGATCGGCGGTTCAAACCCCGGCTGGTCTTATGACTGTTATCACTGAGACGTACTGGAAGGTAAGGGTGACGTCAGCCTCAAAACAACAGCTGAAGGAATCCTCGCTAGCCTTCTCATATGTTTAATACAGTTTGCTTGTGTCTGCTCTCTCTCTCTCTCTCTTAAGCTAATTACCTGTTATGTATTTGCAGCCTTTGGCCTGGTTTAGATGTGGTACATACTGGATGGGTGGACTATAGATTACTGAACTTCAATTAGTGCATCTGTGACCCTGGACCCATGTGACCCAGGAGCGATCAGCTGTCGTATGTACAGGGTTCCCCCGCTGGTCTTAAAAAGCCGTAAAGTCTCAAATCCAG
>NC_137684.1:29572163-29589663 GCF_963989245.1 Nansenia antarctica | reverse complement strand
GAGAGAGAGAGAGAGAGAGAGAGAGAGAGAGAGAGAGAGAGTGTGTTAGTTCAATACAAGGAATATTCATGTTGCCTCTATGTACCTGTACCTGCAACAGAAACATAGGATAGCAAATTAACCCTTAACGTAATGATTTTGCGTCTTATTATCTGTTTGCTAAAACAGAACACAGTTTCAGAACTGAGATTTCAAAGATCTCAGTTCTGACAGGCCACATGTTCTATCCACACTCTTTCTACTATGTTATTCCTCCTGTGTTTTACTACTATCTACATTCTAGTATTACGTGGAGAACATTTTAAGACTCAAACTCTGAGATAATAACATCTCATATGGCTTCCATTCATCTGTGTATTTTTCTTCCAGAGGAATTTGGTTCTGTCTCCTCCACGCCTGACTCCACACCTCCCTGTACTGACGGTAAGATAAAAAATGGAAACCGCGCCCATCTGGCACACTAGGCAGGCTCAAGCCAATCATCTGGCACACTAGGCAGGCTCAAGCTATCTAACACAACACAAAACAGCTTATCCAGGAAGCATCTCGGGATGCTGAACGGTGGTCCTTGGGCCTCTCCTCGGGGGCCCCCGGCCGCCCCGTGTGCCTGGTCTGTTCCCCCGCTGGGGCACCTGCTTGGCTAGCCTGGTGCGGGGCTATTATGGTCTGTGCTTGCTTGGCTGGGCCGGGTGTGCTGGTGGTGGGGCGGGTCGGGTGTGTGGGGCGGCGGGGGCTCCCCGGGGGGGTGGTTTGGGGTCTGCCGCTGGGTGCTGGTAGGCAAACTGGTAGTAGTCGCTCTATGAGTAGAGGGCTGCAAGGGAATTTTCCTGGCTACACAGTGTACAGGGTTTTACTTTTGCCTGCTTGCGGCTCTGTCAGTATGTAAAGCGCATTGAGTCGCATCTTGTGAGGAATGCGCTATACAAATAAAACTTGATATGATTTGATTTGATTTGATTGGTTCATTTGTCGTTTTGGAAAATAAGTCTCAGAAGCTGGATGCGATGGAATGACCACCCATCACAGATCCTTTGAATGTTTCCCTCTCATTCAGCCAAAGCCTATTACTCTTCCTCGTGTTTTTAACTCAGAGCTCGGAAACACAACAAATTATATATCTGACGATATACCGTTGAAAGTAGGTTGAAAGTAACTCTAAGATTTAGTTATTTTTGAATTTTTATTTCCTGTAATTCTGTTTTAAATTGTTTATAACATCTGAGGCCGTATTTCCCTGTGGATTTACCTGCCCAGGGACTGCTGATGCAATTTAGCTACCCAGCTAATTCAGGGAGAGTCAATGACTGTCCATTGTCCCTTTTAAATAAACGAATAAAACATATTTTTCTTTTGTATTACATTGCGGATGTATGTTATTTATTTATTTTGTGTTGTTTCAGTATTAACAATGTAAAATGATGTTGGATTGGATTATATAATTCAAGTATTATTGTTCTCACTTGGAAGTGACTGATAGGGGGAGGACATGATAAGCTTAGGCTTCATCCTACTCCCTTTCCAACAGTGATACCTGTACTCTTCATATTAGTTATTTGTCCTTTTATTATTTTAAATCATGTTCGAAATAAAAGATTCATTCATTCATCCATCCATCCATCCATTCATTCATGCATTCATTCATTCATTCATTTATTCATTCATTCATTTATTCGTCGTCTTACCTGTACAGTATAGTATAGTGGATAGTGTACATAGCCTTTATTTATGTAAACCAGCTCCTTTCCCTTTTTTTTCTTTTTTCTTTTTCCTAGCACCAGGGGAGCCACCCCTCCCAAATGTCGTTGTATGGTACCTGTACTATATCAATGACAATAAAGACCATTCATTCATTCATTCATTCATTCATTCATTCATTCATTATTCATTCATTCATTCATTCATTCATTCATTCATTTATTCATTCATTCAAATAAATAGGTTGAACACTGTCTCTCTCTGTTTCTCCAGGTGGAAATGAGGAGTCAGAGCTGTCCTACGACCTCCAGACGGCGCGGGAGTGGTCGGAGGAGGAGGACGGCGGGGAGGATGATGACGGAGGGACCTCCTCCCCGTCCATCTGGGGCACGCCCCGCCAGAACTCCTCTGAGCTCACCTTCTCCTACATCGCCATCGCCGAGGCCGAGGCGGGACATCACCGCGACCCCTCCTCGTCAGGAGGGGGGGGAGGTCGACGGAGGGGGGGGTCAACGGGAAGCCGGACCTCCCTGAACCGCATGGATACGGTGGAGACGCTCCTCCCCCTGGACTCCCCCAACGAGGAATGGGACCTCCAGGCCTTCCTCACCCGAGAGGCGGAGGAGGAGGAGGAGGAGGAGGAGGAGGAGAGAGAGAGGGAGAGGGAGAGGGAGGAGGAGAGGGAGGAGAGGGAGAGGGAGGAGGAGAGGGAGCTCCATAGACAAACTGTGACAGAACAGCCCCTCCTAGTGGACACGGAGGAGATGGAGGAGTCTCAGGAGAGAGACACAGTGACCCAAAGACTGGAGATGGAGACAACAGAAGCCCAGCCTCCCAAGGAGTACAGCCCCACAGACAGCCACCAACGTGAGACGGGGAGGGGAGGGGGGGGGAGGGGAGGGGAGGGGAGAGGAGGGGAATTTCTTTTTATTTTACCTTTATTTATTTTTTACCTTTATTTTACAGCCCCACAGACAGCCACCAATGTGAGACAGGGAGGGGAAGGGAGGGGAGGGGAGGAGAGGAGGGGAATTTATTTTTTATTTTACCTTTATTTTACCAGGAGGTCCCTTGCGATTAAAATCTATTTTTCGAGGGAGACCTGGCCAAGAAAGCACACCAGTACATATACAAGTTACACAATTGGCAAATAAAACAATAAATAACAGACAAGCAGATAAATATTATTTAAAAAAAACATTTTAAGAGACACTCTTTCAACTGTTTCAGGGAGACAAGGTTATTAAGCTTTAGTGTGTTATGGAGGTTATTCCATGCCCAGGGCGCAAAACAAGAGAAAGCTGCTTTGCCAAGTTTCAAGAGAGACCTGGGTACCTGGTAGAGCAACCATCTAGCCGCGAACATCATAACAATTGTCAGGTAGAAACATCTGCAGTAAGAATAGACAGAATAGCTGAACTGAACACGAGCAGGACTGTAAGTAGCAAATGTTCCATGTTTGATGGTCCACAAGTGTGACAGACAGAACTGTGACTCACAACGATGCGGCAGGGTTGAGCTAACACAACCTGAGAGAGAGAGAGAGTGTGTGTGTGTGTGTGTGTGTGTGTGTGTGTGTGTGTGTGTGTGTGTGTGTGTGTGTGTGGGTGTGTGGGTGTGTGTGTGTGTGTGTGTGTGTCGCAGCATGACCACATAGATTAGTCACACAGCATGACCACACTGATGAAGTCAAACTCCACTGTGCAGGAGGCTTCCTGATCAACCAGTCCCTCCGTACGATACAGGAAGTGAGAGGGTGTAACATGTCTGATGCACAAATAATAATAATAATAATACATTAGACTTATATAGCGCTTTTCTAGACACTCAAAGACGCTTTACAAACTGTAAAGATCGAGTAGAAATAATAAAAAGAAACAAAAAATAAATAAAAGAAAGTATAGGGGCCTAATTAAGGTAGTGCTGGGGACACATGGGAAGGGGAGGGGGGGAGAGGGTTAACTGGTGAAGGCGAGCTTGAAGACGTGGGTTTTGAGGGCCTGTTTAAATATTGGGAGGGTGTTGCCCTGTCCCCTATAATGTGTAGGGGACACCTTTGTGACTGTCTCGGGGAGTATGCAAATAGTTCACGTGTTCATAATCAATGGCAATATGAAATCTCCTTATTCTATAATGAAGTTAAGGCTTAATGCTAATTAGTTTATTCAATTGTATTGAAGTATTGTTGTAGATAGTCTAGTAGTAGTAATGACATTCTGCTTGTACACTGAGACACTGAACGTCGCAGGGTGATGATGTCATAATGATGACCTCATACATGTTCTGTTTCTTGGCAGTATCCCTTTCCCTTGGGCCTGACTCGTCCCTTGTCACCATGGAAACCACAGTCACACTCCTCACAGCTGTACGGCCTGGAGGCAGGCTCACCGGCGACGTGTCATCCACCTCCTCCCCCTCCATTGGTCGAGACACTCAGGAACGGCTGGTCAGTGAACAGTGGTTCTCAGCACTCAACCTATCAGAGGGCCCCACGATAAGCACCTACATAGCAGGTATGGTAACATAATATTGTTGAATAATATTCATATTCATATAATATTATATATATTGCTTGAATATCTGAAAGACCTTTTGCTAGCTTATCAGGCCCAATAGAGCCCTCAGGTCTTCTGCTAGCATATCAGCCCAATAGAGCTCTCAGGTCTTCTGCTAGCATATCAGCCCAATAGAGCTCTCAGGTCTTTTGCTAGCATATCAGCCCAATAGAGCTCTCAGGTCTTCTGACGCTGGTTTTCTCTGTGTACCACATGTACAAAAGAAGAGATTTGGTGAGGCTGCATTCTCATTTTATGCTCCAGATTGTGGAATGCACTGCCAGTTTACATTAGGGATGCAACCTCAGCAAATATGTTCAAGTCAAGACTAAAAACCCATCTTTTTAATATTGCCTTTAAATGACTAAATAATTAAATTATGATTATATAATGATTAAAGCACTTTGAGCTGCAACATTTGCAGGAAAAGCGCTATACAAATAAAAGTTATTATTATTATTATTATTATTATTATTATAATACAAACCCTTTTAACCCACTCTCATCTCACTATCCTTGCTCTGCTCCTGTACACAGCACAACTCTTTCAATCAATTCCTTAATCAATGGTGTAAAATGAAAGAAAGATCAAGTTTCCTCTTACAGACGACCTGCTTGGGTAGCATGTAGCCCTGGAATAGATATGGAGTGTTCAATTGTGTCTCCATGGTAACATTCCCCAGGGATTCCGGGGGGATGACAAGCTAATTGCTTGGAAAACATTCCTGGTCTGTCTGTCTCCGTCTGCTGGGACACACGCTGACAGACACTCCAGGTCTCCTGTCGCTGTGCTCATGACAGAGACTGTGAGACAGGAGAGCAGGGGGGGAAAGAGAGAGAGTTTTTATCTTCACACTTCACATGCTTTGGCAATGTAAATGTATGTTTCCCATGCCAATAAAGCCCTTTGAAATTGAATTGAGAGAGAGAGAGAAAGAGAGAGAGAGAGAGAGAGAAAGAGACAGAGAGACAGAGACAGACAGACAGACAGACAGACAGACAGACAGGCAGACAGACAGACAGGCAGACAGACAGACAGACAGAAAAAACTTGAAACTCACAAAAGTAATTTGTGGCATCCATCATTGTTTATTCCATATTTAATAGAAATCAGACTGCGTTTTTTTAAATAACAAAACAAATTAAAATGGCATGGACAAAAATGATGGGACCCTTAAACTAATATTTTGTTGCACAACCTTTAGAGGCGATCACTGCAATCAAGCGATTTCTGTAGCTCTCAATGAGACTTCTGCACCTGTCAACAGGTAGTTTGGCCCACTCCTCCTGAACACACTGCTCCAGCTGTCTCAGGTTTGAAAGGTGCTTCTCCAGACTGCATGTTTCAGCTCTTTCCATAGATGTTCATAGATGTTGGGGCGGCTGTGTCTCAGGAGGTAGAGCCGCCATCTAATGATCGCAAGGTCGGCAGATCGGCGGTTCGAGCCCCGGCTGGCCACATGTCGAAGTGTCCTTGGGCAAGACACTGAACCCCAAATTGCTCCCGATGAGCGGGCCAGTGCCTTGCATGGTAGCTAGGCCACCATGGGTGTGTGAATGTGGATGTGTGTGTGAATGGGTGAATGAGAGGCCGTTGTAAAGCGCTTTGGAATTAGGCGCTATATAAGTCAGTCCATAAAAATAAAAATAAATCAATAGGATTCAGATCTGGGCTCATAGAAGGCCACTTCAGAATAGTCCAATGTTTTGTTCTTATCCGTCCTTGGGTGCTTTTAGCGGTGTGTTTTGGGTCGTTATCCTGTCGGAGGACCCATGACCTGTGACTGAGACAGAGCTGTCTGACCCTGGGCAGTGCGTTTTGCTCCAGAACGCCTTGGTAGTCTTGAGATTTCATTGTGCCCTGCACAGATTCAAGGCACCCTGTGCCAGACGCAGCAAAGCAGCCCCAAACATGACCTCCCCTCCTCCACGTTTCACAGTAGGTACGGTGTTCTTTTCTTTGAAAGCTTTGTTTTTTTCCGTCTGTGAACATAGGAGCTGATGTGACTTCCTGCCAAAAAGCTCCAGGTTTGACTCATCTGTCAAAGGACTCAAAGGATATTCTCCCAGAAGCATTGTGGCTTGTCAATATGCATTTGAGCAAATTCCGGTCTGGCTTTTTAATGTTTTTGAAAAATGTTTGAGTCCTCCTGGGTCTTCTTCCATGGACCCCACTGTCACTCAAAAAGCGATGGATGGTGGATCAGACACTGATGTATATTGACCTTAGAGTTCAGCTTCTACCTCTTTGGAAGTTGTCCGTGGCTCTTTTTCTACCATTCACACTATCCTTCTGTTCAGTCTGGGGTCGATTTTCCTCTTGCGGCCGTGTCCAGGGAGGTTGGCTACAGTCCCGTGGACCTGAAACTTCTTAATAATTAATAATATTTGTAACTGTAGTCACAGGAACATCAAGCTGCCTGGAGATGGTCTTATAGCCTTTACCTTTAACATGCTTGTCTATAATTGTCATAATCCTCAGACAACTCTCTCCTTTGCTTTCTCTGGTCCATGTTCAGTGTGGTGCACACGATGATACCAAACAGCAGAGTGACGATTCTTCTCCATTTAAATAGGCTGATTAAGATGATTAAGATGATTAGGCTGAATTAAGGCTGATTAAACTAAGATAATACAATGATTATCATAATTTTTTAAATCTTTGTTAACAAAGAAAATAATTACATTTTGTTTGCCATTATCTTGCTGATGATTCGCACAGCATTCTGGGAGATTTCAACACTCGATTTTAACCCTTGCTTTGGAGTGTGCCTCTGAAAAAACTCAGTTTGGAGGGTCAAATAACCACTTTGCCCTACCCATCCATCACGACACCCTACCCCTACATGTGAACACGCAAAACCGAAGGGTAGGGCCTAGTGGAAGGGCCAAGGGGTGAATTGGGATCCGGCCAATATGGCCGCCAACCACTTCCCTCAGTCTTATTATAGTGGGAGGGTGCTATCGCCACTCACCCCTCCCCTAATCTAAGTTTATATATAAGGTGGTTAAGGTTAAGCATGTTGTTTATGTTTTCACCTCCTAGTGGATAGACTAGACTGCATATGTCAGAACTGATCTAGTACTCTAGATCAGTATTAGTCTAGTATTAGTCTATAATCTAGTATTAGTCGAGTATTAGAGCCATTCGCTGTTGTGTACAGGCTTTGTATATAGATGTCTAGATCCACTACACATACACACACTCACAAGTCTGTGCCTCAAGATGTGTCCATCGTTGTCAGTGTGTTTGTCAGTTGAATTGATGTGTCAATGTCTGTGGATACAGTACATGTGTAAATGTATGAATGTTGAGGATACAGTACATGTGTGAATGTATGTGACTACAGTACATGTGTGAATGTATGAATGTATGTGACTACAGTACATGTGTGAATGTATGAATGTATGTGGATACAGTACATGTGTGAATGTATGTGTATGTATGTGAATGTGAATACAGTACATGAATATGAAATGTATGAGTCTAATTTTTCTCTCCGCACCCTGCTGCGTATGAGTGTCCATGATGAGTCTTAAGAGGGGGGGCGGGGCCTATCGGGGAGATTATTTTTGGCTGGTGGGTTCCTGTACTGCTGACGGGGCAGGGGGTGGCCAAAAACAGCTCCCAGGGACAGCAGGGGGGGAGCGGGGGAACTGAGAGAGAGAGAGGGAGAGAGAGAGAGAGAGGGATCGCCGTAGCAGCAACAAAAATGGCCAGCAAAGGTGAGACCTAGAGAGGAGAGGAATGAGGAGAATTTAAGACAGTGGTGTCGGCGTATGGAGATGTATGTGGGGTGTATTAACTTACTGAATTATGGAGGGGCGGACATATCAGGTAGTAAATGGCCAGGCAGAGCTGGGTTACAGCCGCAGGCAGGCAGGCAGGCAGGCAGGGAGGGTACGGTTACCACTTTTAGGTACTGACTGCCTAAACCCCCCTGAGTGCCTTGGGTTGAGTGACCATCGAGAGGAGAGTCTGATCGTCAGGGGAGACCATCTGCAGGGGGTCTGTTGGAAACTCGGAAACTCTTTGACCGTTAGATCCACAGGAGAGTTTGTGGCAGCAACCGTCGTCGAGAGGTGTGTTGCTTAGTGACTGGGTTGTTGCCATGACGGTGTGTCAACCCAGTATGAGTATGTCATAAGAGGGCTTTTGATTGGAAGGACAGCCCAGTCCCAATGCATTATATAGAACAGTATAGCGTGTTATCATTTGAGTGTGTAGCAAACTTGGTCAGCTGGTCTCTAACCCTGGTTTTATAGTGTTTCCTCATTGCCAGGAGAGCTTGTA
Organism: Nansenia antarctica; assembly: GCF_963989245.1. Classification (NCBI taxonomy): domain Eukaryota; kingdom Metazoa; phylum Chordata; class Actinopteri; order Argentiniformes; family Microstomatidae; genus Nansenia; species Nansenia antarctica. The sequence continues at coordinate 29,581,119 of NC_137684.1, read as the reverse complement.
GGCTACAGTCCTGTCTCTGGCTGTTTGTGCTGGGGGGGGGGGGGGGGTAGAACATAGGTAGGTAGGGAGGTTAAGTGATTGCTGATTTCGGCTCTATGCTATTCATTCATTCATTCATTCAGAATCAGTTGTTGTGTGATAGTTAGTTCTGTTAGAGTGATTCTCTAGCTGTCATTTGGATCATAGTTTAGTACTGTACTTCATATAGTGCGTGTGTGTGTGTGTGTGTGTGTGTGTCTGTGTGTGTGTGTGTGTGTGTGTGTGTGTGTGTGTGTGTCTGTGTGTGTGTGTGTGTGTGCGCGTGCACGCGTGTGTGTGTGTTTGTTTGTTTGCATGCATGTGGTGGGTGTGCCAGACGGGATTCTTTTGACTGTCTGGCTGTCTTAATTGTCTGTACTATTCCCAGAGATCTAATGTTGACTTTCAATTATATTCCATTACCTCTCTGACCAGTATACAGTAGACAGGCTTAACTTAATAAATATAGACTCATATTGAACCGTAACATGTGGAATTAGTTAGTTATCCCTTGGAATCCTTTAAATACAACCTGCCATAGAACATTCCAGAAGCATCAATTCAGCCGCCATAACTCTTTCTTTTATTAGTCCCGTGGGTCTATCTATGCACTGTATAACTCTCTCATGTCCTGACAAATGTGTCAGACTGACAGCGCACCAAAGCAGCTTAGTCTGGTACTGTACTGTACTGTACTTGGCACCTGTTGTGGACAATGGACAGGTGTGTGGCAGGTGCATCATGGGTAATGATAGAGTGCGGTAATGTCTATAAATAGTTCACCTGCTGGTGAGCTTTGTCACTGCACTCTATTCGGAGGTTCAGGCTTTTAGCTAGTCGTGCCACTGACAGTCATGACATAATGATCCCTGGTCATTGCTACCACCAGTTTTCAATCGCTTTCCTAGTCATGGTGCTGTTAATTAGAATTAATTATTGATTGTTTTATGTAGCGTACTATATTGTGTACTGTTTTGGTGCAACTGCCTGTAGAGGTTTTGATTTCAATTGATTTCTTGTTTATATATAGTTTATTAACAGTTCATAACTGTGTTATGTGTGTGTAAGCTCACTGCAGTATTTGGCAAGCAACCGAACGAGGCAAGTAATTGGCAAACAATCGAATGAATGAGGTCTAGCTGCTTGTTAATAAAGGATTTATAAAGGATCATTAAACAAATAATAATTCGTTTATGAAGTAGTTATACATCCTTTATAAACCATTTATAAACAGTACCTTAATGTAAAATGTTACCCAAATGTCTCTGGGATAATAAAGATTCACTTAACTTGAAAACCATAGACCAGCTGGCTAGCAGTGGTCTACTTATTCCAACATAGATATTATGTACAGTGTAGATATCTTTGGTACAGTGTAGATATCTTTGGTACAGTGTGTTATCATCCTTATGGTGTCTCTCACAGACTTCCTGTCGCGAGTTGTTTCTGTACTCTAAGGCCTGGACTACACGTATATGGATATTTTCGTTCTCGTTTTAAAAAAAAACTCTGTCCACACTACAAAAATATCTCTGTCCATACGAAAAGCCAAAACTGAACACGATCTGTCAAATACCGTAGAAGAACGTTATGGGAATGCGCAGTCAGTTGTAATCAAATGGCGGCAGTGACTCACAACGTAAACAGACCAAACTCTTTGAAACAGACAGAAAAGAAAAGTACAAAACAGACAGAAAAGCAAGTTATAGCGACCAAGAAGAAAGCAACGTCGCTTGACGTCATTGCATCAACACCAGCTCCGTTTAACATAACCACACTGATCCACTCAATCAGATATATTTTTTTATTTCTTCACTTTTTTATCAGTTTAGAGAAATCTCTGTTTATGTGAGTGAAAACGCTGTGTTCATATGGTTGAGAGGCCCAATTGTACCAAAAATTTGAAAAATATCCATATATGTGTAGTCCAGGCCTTAGACAAGGTAAATGTATTGCCCTCGAAGGGAATTTGCCTGGCACAAAGTAGGCTAGATTGATCGGAGCATGGAACTTTGAACAACAATGACACTCATGTCATTATTATACCATTAAATCTAAGTGTGAGTGTTAGATGGAAGACAAAAACAAAATATACATAGATATGGATGACAAGGAGCGGAGCTATAAGATATACAAATGAAACATGTATCAGTCAATCAATCAATCAATCAAACGTATTTATATAGCACATTTAAACATGACACACGCAACCAAAGTGCTTTACAGTAAAAGTACCTAAAGTGTAAATAAACAGAAAATAAACAACCAACAGAAACAACAGAGGAACAGAAGAACACGTCAGAACAAACAAGGCAGGAGTCAGAGTGAGTCAGGGAACGCTAAGGAATACAGGGGAGTTTGGAGTTTAGATCTAAAGGACTTGATAGAAGGTGATTCTACATTCTACATCACGTGACGTTAGAATTATAAGGTTCTATCTAAGGTTCTAAGGTTCCATTTTTGTCAAAATTTAGTTTTTTACATAATCTGATCCATTAGGTGTTTATTAATGCCTGTGTGGTGTTATTTTTAAAATGTTGACATTTTTTTAGTTAGTAATTCATAAAATACAAAGGTTCCATCTCACAAAACATAACGGAATGTAAAAACTTTGACGCTCAATATCTCTGAACTGCCCTAAACGGAGATAGAACCTTATCATTCTAAGCTCACGATTACTATTTATTTTTACTTCTACTGAAGAGAAGCTCCATTTTGTCCCAGTCACCACAGCTGATGATGGATACCGTGCAGAGAAGGGGCGGGGAGGGTCTGAGGAGTGTCAGCAGGTGCTCTGGGAGCCAACGTTTAAATCCAGGGATCCTCCTCTCTCCTCTCTTCCCTGCTCCTCTTTCTGCTTCCACACAGGGGCTAAATATAGCCCAGACCAGTCCCCAATGTCTCCCCCCCCCCTTCTCCCCCCTGTGTTCTCTTAGGCTGGGTGAAAAACATAGGTCCTGTCTGAAAACTCTTATCATAATAATAATAATAATAATAATGTGTTTTGAGGGCCTGTTTAAATGTTGGGAGGGTGTTGGCCTGTCTGATGTGGTTGGGGAGGGCGTTCCAGAGGGACGGGGCTGCGGCTGAGAGCTTGCAGACCAGCCCTACCCCTCACGCCCCCTCACCCCTCACATCTGGGACAGACCGGTGCCGTTTGCAGGCAGATAGCCTCACCCACCGCCCGGCCTACATAGAGGACCTAGCCTCACCTCCCGCCTGTCGTAGGACTTAACGCCCCTAACTGAGGGGTCTCCCCCCCGAACTCCCTCCCCATAGTGATCCGCAACGCCCCCACCCTGGACTCCTTCAAATCAGCCCTTAAAACCCATCTGTTCACCAAGGCCTTTGGCCCCTAGTCACTGTTTCTGTTTTGTTTTGTTTGTTTTCTGTTTTGTCTGTCTGACCATTTCCTCTAGAATTGTAAAGCGTCCTTGGGTTTTATGAAAGGCGATATACAAATCCAAGTTATGATTATTAATCATATTATTATTATTATTATCATTGTCCATCGGTAACCTCACATAGTTTTCTCCTCCCTCTTTTCTGCTCCCTCTCTCATCCATTCCATCCCCATCCCTCTGTCCCCTACCCCTCGCCCCTATGTGTCCTTCTACTTCCTCCTACCTCCTTTCTCTCCTTTCTCTACTTCCTCCCTTCTCTCCTCCTTCTCTCCCTGCTCTTCCTCCTCCTGCTTTCTATCTATCTATCCTCACCTGCATCTGTCTGGCTCGCTCCACTCCTCCCCCCCTCCCCCCCTCCCACTATCCCTCCCCCCCTCCCACTATCCCCCCCCCTCCCCCCCTCCCCTCCTCCTCAGTGATGGACCTGATCTATTGGAAGGACACGGAGAGCACGGGGATGGTGTTCACGGGCGTGGTGGTGGGCCTGCTGTGCCTGTTCCAGCTCAGCATCATCACCGTCATCTCCACCGCCTCCCTGGCCCTCATGTGTTTCACCATCTCCGTGTGCCTCTACTACAAGTTCCTCCACCTGCTCAGCTGGGGGGACGGCCTGCACCCCTTTAAGTGAGTCGCGGGGGGGGGCGTGACTTTGGAACGGGACAGGACAGGATGGGGAGGGGAGGGGTCCTTTAAAGGGATATAGTTCACAAATTATGCAACGACAATGGCGGGAGTTGGAAAATTTCGGATTTACCACAGCAAGTAATAGACATGTTTTTTTTTAAAGATGACAAGAATATTGAATAGTATCATTGAATAGTATCAAGCTAGTGGCATTACCTAGACACAACACACTCAGACAGTGGACATAGAAAAAGTCTTTGATTTCAGAAGAAAAAACTAACTTTTGTTGATTATTGGTCATTTCCTCATAGTTATTGCGTATTTACCAAAGATGGGAGCTGTATATTGAAGTGAACACTGTTCCCCTTTGAATACTGAATAATGTCCACAGAATAAATAAGATCTTTCTGGTCATTTGCCTAGTTATTGCAAATTTACCATATGGGACCTAAGATATGTCACGCTCTATGTTTATGTATTTATTGTCATGCATACATACATACATACATACATACATACATACATACATACATACATACATACATACATACATACATACATACATACATACATGCATACATACATTGATACACAGGGTGTAGAATAAAGTGTTTTTATGTAGCAAATTTCACAGTTTTGAGACAATAGAAGACTGTGGGCCAATCATTGCTGTTTGAGGTGTAGGACAACAATAAGTGTGTGCCTCAGTGTTAGTGGCAACTATTACCCATTTGCTTAACAGATATCATTACCCCCCCCCTCCTTTCTCACAGGAAATATCTGGATCTGGACCTCAGTTTGAGTGGCGAGCAGGCTGACCACTACATGCAGAGGGCCATCCTCCTGGCTGTGTCTGCCGTGGAGGAACTCAAGAAACTCTTATTCGTAGACAACGTCTTCAACTCCCTGAAGGTGAGGCGGCAGAACTGGGTGGAAAAGTACTTAGTAAACACAAGTGCAATATTGAAATATAACATTTCAAAACTGCTAACTGCAACACTTTAATGAATGTGCAACAAATACTATGTGCAATATGACAACCCTTGTGTACATAAGGTTCAGATATAGGGAAAAGTTAGGATATGTATAGCATAGCATAGAGTACAGCACAGTGTTTTATTGTATAGTATAGTAGTATAGTATAGTAGATTGAGATTGAGAGATTGAGATAACGTTTATTGCCACTATGCGTTACACATATAGGAATTTGCTTCGTCACCACAGCAAGTGCGTTGATAGTGTACATAGCCTTTATTTATGTAAACCAGCTCTTTCCCCTCTTTTATTTTACCCTTGGCTCTCTTGTTTTTAGTCTTTTTTCCTAGCACCAGGGGAGCCCCCCCTCCTACATTTCATTGTATGGTACCTGTACTGTATTAATGACAATAAAGACCATTCATTCATTCATTCATTCATTCTGTATAGGCCTACCTTGTGAGTTTACTAAAGCCTTCGTCTGGAGTGCCAAACGGTTAGGGTTTATAGATGGAAGCAATTCACCATGAGAGGAAGGGGGTTGTGGACTCATTCACCACTGGTACAGGGTTGTGGCACGAGGCGAAGCGGAGTAGGAAAACCCTGTACAGTGGTAAATGAGTCCACAACCCCCGCCCTCCAATGGTACATTGCTTTTCTACAACAGCCACCACATAATATAAAAAATAAATACACAGTTGTAACATTAAATTAATTCATTTACAATCATTAATCGTTTCAGAATACATATATCCTTCCGCCACAGAATATAGTCCCATAAACAAGATCAACCGTTGCATTGTAGGTCAGCACAGGTGTTCTTAATCAGATTGATTGGGAGGCGCATTGATACTGGAAATGCGGTCTGAACTGAAGGTTGTTGGGATATTTACCACTGTTGCTAGCCAATCAGAATCCAGTATCCAAACATGCTGTTGTAGAAACGGAATATTCTGTTAGTTCTATTGTGCCAGGCTCAAACCAACAAGCTCACAGCTTGTTTACATGACTCCCTTCTTGACAGCGCTACAGGGCCACCAGGTCAAAAACATCACGACACTTGAACAGTTTTTTCCCCAAAGCCACAGCCCTTCTCAATAACTGCTGATCATTGTACCTTGCACTTTACATGTTCTTGCACTTAGTTGTACAGTATTTATTCATAATATCCACTCATATATTTTGTCTTGAGTATTGTCGTGTTGTCGTCTTGTTGTTGTATGTACTGTAGCTTGTTTAGAATGGTTGAATACCAAATCATGTTCCTAGTGCTGCACATGGCGAATAACGTTGAATTGAACACGGCTACAGTCTCTGAAATGAAGCCGGGTCTGAAAGTTGAGGCAGTTCATCTTTTTGGACCACTTCCATATGGAGTGCGTCTATAATTGGCCAAAGTATGTCTCTGCTTCGTTCAAGAGCTCTAATCTGCAACGGCTCCTCTCAGACTTGATTATTCGCTCAGTGGTTGACAGGACATGTTGGAGGACATTGTTTATCCCTCGTCTCTCTCTCCCCTCCCCCTCTCTCTCTCCTCTTTCAATCTACTCCCAGCGTCTCCCCCTCATCTTTCGAACTTGTTTACAAGAGTCTACAAGGCCTTCTTGTTGTTAGTCATTTGCTTCAACATTACTTCTTCTCGCTGCCTAGACCCTCTTTCTCTTTCTCCTTCCCCTCTTCGCTCTCTGTAAATCACTCCTCTCCTCCGCTGTACAATGCTGCTCTGGTATCAGCCTACTTCCCCCCGTTCACTCGGGATAAGAGATCTATCTATAAGAGATCTATCTATCTATCTATCTATCTATCTATCTATCTAGTTTACAGGAGGCCTTCTAGATAGATAGATAGATAGATAGATAGATAGATATGGATAGAGAGACATGGGGACATACATACATACATTTAGGACATTTCTCTGTGTATTTCAGGATACTGACCACGTCAGTCTTGATATATCACACATCTCAGCAGGTTTTCACAGTAATACAATATGTACAGTACATCTTGCACTCATCCTCTGTGGAGGCAACACCCACAAAATGTCTTCATTAGATCTCAAAGTTAAGACTTATGATAGATTTATCTTTCTCATAAAGAAAAGTATGATTCACACTTCTGACACCAAACTGTTAGTAAGAAGGAACCCGATCTCATTCAGCCATTCATATGACATATGAAGGAGCCTTGGTAAACCAAAAGCAACAGACAGTAAAAAGTACTTTATTTATTCAATGATATAGTTGAAATAGGACATCATCCAATTAAGACGATTGAATCGCTCAAACTTACATCATAATGCTCTAGCTATATGCTAATTTACAGCAGCAGTCCCTGGTTGAACTCATCACAGTTTGTGTGGTACAGTCTGCGTAGTTAGCCACATAGTCTTGCGTCTGAGTAACTGACCGAGCTAGGCCGTCTCAACCCTGACCTGGCTGGTATGTGACATGGGCCATAGAGAGAGCGGGGCAAGGGGGGTCTCGTTTTCTCCAAGAGAAGGTGTCCCGTTTCAGGGTGGTAAACCTATACTCTGGGACTGTCTGGGTATTGGAAAGAGGAAGCTAGCATTTTGTCTTCTTTTAGCTCTATACTCCAACATTTTGGATTTGAAATCAAATAATTGCGACAGGGTCAAAGTCAAGATTCTGGGCTTTAATTCGATATGAAAGACGATTGGGTTCACCGTTTAGAAAGTACAACATTTTTCAAACGTACTCCCCCCCTATTTCAGGGCTAAATCATGTCATGTCCAAATAAAGTATGCATGCTTAGTATTTGGTCAATCCTTTGCATGCAATAACTGCCTTAAGTCTGCGAGATGCCCAGATGCTGGGTATCTTCTCTGGTGATGCCCTGCCAGGCCTGTACTGCCGCCATCTTCAGTTGTTGTTGTTTGTTTTGGCCATCTTCAGTCCTTTTTTGCCCAAAACGTTGTCATCAGGAAATGAAACAGGGACGAGTCCGCGTCCGCCTACAGAAAGGAAGTTGACAGCCTGGCTTCCTAGTGCAGCCAGAACAACCCGGAGCTCAACGCTCTAAAAACCGTAGAGATGGTAGTGGACTTCAGGAGGAGCCCAGCCCCAACCGCCCCCCTTATCATGTGTGACTCCCCAGTTAGCAGTGTGGAGTCTTTCAGATTCCTCAGGACAATAATTCCACAGGATCTCAGGTGGAAAGAGAACATCACCTCCACCACCCAGAAGGCCCAGCAGAGGATGTTCTTCCTGCAGCAGCTGAAGAAATTCGATATGCCGCAGAAAGTGTTGGTCGAGGTCGACACGTCCATCATCGAGTCCATCCTCAGCTCATCGATCACCGGCTGGTTCGCTGCCTCCACTGCCAAGGCAGATTACCGCGGATTATTCGGTTAGCCGAGAAGGTCATCGGCTGCAACATACCATCTGTCCTGGACCTGACTCTGGAACTTCCACCCCCCCCCTCATCCACCATAGAAGAAGTCTTCTTTGGCCTACCAGCCCCTTTGCAATTGCTGAGCTCACCAGTGCTTTCTTTCTTTGTTTAATGATGTTCCAACGTTGCTAACTCTATGGTTCTGGCTGTGTTTCTGAATGATTTATCTGATGTTTCAGCCCTTCCTTGATTTGCATTAATATATTTTTGGTCCTCATGTTGACAAACACCAATGGCAGACAGACTCCAAAGGCAAATGCAAAGACTAGACACTGACAGCTCTTATGCCTGCACAAATCTCCAAAGAGGAGATGCTCCTCTGCCAACCAACTTGTCATCCCTTCTGCCCGCCTGACTACTATGGGATGTAGAGCCTTCAGCCGTTCTGCTCCCCGCCTCTGGAACTCTCTGCCACCTAACATTCTGGAACTCTCTGCCACCTAACATTCTGGAACTCTCTGCCACCTAACATTCTGGAACTCTCTGTCACCTAACATTCTGGAACTCTCTGTCACCTAACATAC
>NC_137684.1:29552847-29571963 GCF_963989245.1 Nansenia antarctica | reverse complement strand
AGAGAGAGAGAGAGACAGATAGAGAGAGAGAGTGAGTGAGTTACTCATCTAGACCTCTGTTGACGTTTCAGGCACAGGTGGACAACGTCTTTGTAGCAATTCAGGCCAAGATTGACAACGTCAAGGATATGTAAGTATGGCATCACTTTATGACCTATCAGTAAATGGTAAATGGACTGACTTATATAGCGCCTTTATCCAAAGCACTTTACAACGGCCTCTCATTCACCCATTCACACACACATTCACACACCAATGGCGGCAAGCTACCATGCAAGGCGCCGGCCCGCTCACTGGGAGCAATTTGGGTTCAGTATCTTCGACATGTGGCCAGCCGGGGCTCGAACCGCCGATCTGCCAACCATGCGATCATTAGACGGCAGCTCTACCTCCTGCGCCACAGCCGCCCCAGCCGCATTCATGTACAAAATGTGCTATACAAATAAAGTTTGATTGATTGATTCCTCTCTCTCTCTACCACAGTCTCCAAAGACTGGCGCAAGGCGGCGGCCCCACCCCTGACCCAACCCCTGGTGGCGCCAAACCCAAAACACATTGAGGAGAAGTCATGTAGAAGAGAAGAGGTGGGGGGAGGACGAGAGAAACGGAGGAGAGTTACAGGCTGTCACTCAGATGTCTTACCTAACAGTCTGTTCTCAGAGAGTTCCGGAAGGCCAAGCCTCTGAGGAGGGGGGGTTGGGGGTGGGTGGGGGGGGCCTGAGGGGGTCATAAGCATGGGGGATTTGATACTGTATGTGCCGTTAAGGCGGGATAGAGCGTGTTGTTGTTGTTGGGGGGATGAGGTCAAGATGTGTGATGATGCCTGGATGACACTTTGCTGTTTTCATAAAAGAGACATTTTTATGGAAATGACCTACATACATAAGTACTGTAGGTGTTTGGAAAAAGTGACTTAATTAATTTGATCATCTTGATCTTTGAACTTGATCAACAGCTGCAGTCCAATAAAGTAATAATAACCCACTGGTGGCAGCAGTGGGATCATCTAATGACCTAAGAGACCTGTGGGTTCCTTATTGACTGCTGCTTGATTCCTGAAGGAAGGAAAGGAAAGTCTTCAGAGAAGTGAGTGTGTGTGTGTGTGTGTGTGTGTGTGTGTGTGTGTGTGTGTGTGTGTGTGTGTGTGTGTGTTGAACCAGGAGCAGTGAGCCAGAACAGCCAGAGACCAGCTGGACTGGAGGTGGAGGTCATCTCTGCTCTTGGACAGGAGCTAGGGCCAGGGTCATCCTAGGGTCAAAGGTTAGAGGTTACCTAGCCGGGGTTCATAATTATTCATGGCAGCATAAAACACAGAATCGGAATGTGTGTGTGTGTGTGTGTGTGTGTGTGAGTGTGTGTGTGTGTGTGCGCGCACGCGTATGTATGTGTGTATGTGTACAGTATGGGGTTGACATGCGGCTTGCTGAACTGAAACTGTTACCTAAGAGCTATTAAAATCACAACTGTTCTTTTCTGTTCAATCATCCTGTTTCTTTTTGCCCCACACAATCAACCACTAGTGTCTGAAAGGTTCTTTCTGTCGTATGTGACACAGTCTGATCATTTGGTCCGCATGTCGGCAACCAATCAAAATGTTCTGACTTTCCTTTTGAAACACGGAACTACGTTTCAACGTTGTTGAGAATCACAAACACAAACTCGCTAGTCAAGCCAGAATACTGCAACAACGCGATGGATCCGGTGAGTAATCCCCCCAACTGCTACCTAGTTAACTAGAACACTACTTTACATGGTTAGCAGGCTCACAAAACAAGCTGCGTTAGTTGACTAGCGACGTGTCATCGATTTTCAACAACGTGGAAATGTATTCACGTTTTTCGAAAGAAAAGTCTGATCGTTACATCAGATCCTGACATGCGGACCAAAGCATTAGAACGTGTCACATATTCTCTACTGTCATTTTACCAGGGTATACAGCTCACGTTGTGATGAACACAGTCTAATAACGGCTTCTTTGAGTTTAATTGACACCTCTTCGGTCCCCATGTTGACAGACATCAAAGGCAGACAAGACAAATGCAAAGCGTCGAATCAATACTAGACGTTGACAACTCTGTTATGCCTGCACATATGGTTTGACGGGACACACCTGATTTACCATAAACACCTGTGAAGTCAACTGTCCCATTACTTTTGGTGCCCTGAAATAGGGGGACTGCGTATTCAAAGTGTTGTCATTTCTAAACGGTGAAACCAGTGTACACAAATACCCTCAAATAAAAGTTGAGAATCTCTACTTTAACCTCAGTAATTGTTTGATTTTGGGGGGGTAAGATCCAAACTTCCTGTAATATCCTGTAATATGATTTCCCTAATGTCACAATATCGATAGTTATTCTTGACCGTGTGATTTGACCAAGACAAATCAGGAGATTTTTGAACCCTAGATGAGAGAGGTCCAAAAGGAGCCATGAACTGAAATCAGAATCAAAATCAGAATCAGAAGACTTTATTGCCATGACATGTAAACATGTTAGGAATTTGGTTTGGGACAGTGGAGCGCAGTTTACAACAGGACAGGTGCAAGACAGGACAAGACAGTGCAAACCAACATCATAGTGCAAAAAGTTATAAATAAATATAAATAAAAGAAGTGCAAAAGTGCCAAAAGATCAAGTGCCCAGGTCAAGACAGTCCATAGCTCTCTGAGTGGGGGTGGAGGGAGGGTAGATAGACGGGGGTCACGTCAGGTCAGGGGGGGACACCAGCAGGAAACATTTGTCAGCAGGTTATTTCTGAAATTGTGATGCAGGGCGCCATCTAGATGATAAATAATGCAACTACAGGATTCATGCATATTAACCAGAACAACAACATGCTTCCTCATTCCAGTACATTTTAGTTTCACTTTTAACAGTTTGAAAGCTTGCAGATAATAATCAAATAAATTACTTTTTGTTTTTATAATTGTACCACACACACACACACACACACACGCGCGCACGCACGCACGCACGCACGCACACACACACACACACACACACACACACACACACACACACACACACACACACACACACACACACACACACACACAAGGATAGTGTGCACTATTCATTGTATTGTAGGGCCCCTCCCTTGCAAGTGTGTCTACCATGAGGTACTGCAATAAAAACCCTATAAATACATCTCTAGCAAACACTGATCTGCCTCTGGAGGAGCAAGGTGGAGCAGCTTTGACTTCCTCCTTCACCAGGTTCAACATCCAGACTGCCCGGGGACAGAATCGGACGGTAAACTTCTTATCAAGACAATGAACTAACAGACACATATGCAATAACAGGAGAACTATATTAAATCAAATCATTCATTCACGATGAACTATGTTTATTGCAAGTATCGAAGGGCCTTTTATATGTGATTTGGAACAAGGTTTTATAATGCTTAGGCCTTCATTCTGAATGCATATGGAGCCTGAATATGCATTTTGGCATCATACTTTGATCTAATGAAAAATGACAAACATGAATTCGGAAATGGAACATCTAAACTAAAGTTACCGAAATGTTTCTCGCAGTTCTAAGGAGAATGTGACTGTTTCTTTAACGATCAAACGAACGCGTTTACGTCCAGGAAGCAGGGTTGCCAGATGGGGCGGGTTCCCGCCGAATGGGCTACTTTTTTAATCACACTGAGCCGGAAAAATAGCATTTGAGCAGGTTGGGCTGGATAAATAGCATTTATTATTATTATAGGTTTGGGATGGATAAATAGCATTTATTATTATTATAGGTTTGGGATGGATAAATAGCATTTAGGCGGTATCAAAATGTCAATGCCTGAAAATTACAAAATGTGTGAAGTTAAAACACACACCCTAGTAACTACATACAATGTGCAGTTTTTATTATTATTATTATTATTATTATTATTATTATTATTATTTTGCAAACATAATTAGCATCAAACATACAGTTTAGGGGCACGAGGAGATGGGCACCTTACCCAATAGTAACTAGTGGTTTTCTGACAACATAGGTTTTGGGCTGGTTTTTTAGACTGTGGTTGGTTTCGGCTGGAAACTCAATCCCATCTGGCAACCCTCCCAGGAAGTTCCTCGCTCTTTTGTATCCGATCGGTCGAATGTAACCAATATGCAGAACGTCCAGTGTTGCAACAATGTTACAACTCCTCCAATGACCTGATCGTCTGCATCTCTCTCCTTGATCACCATGAACAGGATACAATTGAAGCGATCGAAGATCCTCAGCATGGCTCTCTCGGGCTCGGGCTCCATGGATCAGGATGGCAGGGGGGAGACCTTCTTATTCCGGGCCATCCAGATCGGGTTCGTGGTGACCCTCTACTGGTTCATATCGATCACCATGGTGTTCCTAAATAACTACTTACTAGATGGGCGACACTTGGATGCACCTCTGTTTGTGACCTTCTACCAGTGCGTGGTGACCGTGGCGCTGTGCTGGCTCATGCATCTCTTCTCCCGTCTGTGTCCGGGGGTGGTCGACTCACCCTTCCCCTCGGTCAGGTGGGACCTGAAGATCTCCAGGGAGGTGCGACACTTTAAATACATGTGCAATATGAATGTGCAATATGAATGTGCAATAATACTATGTGCAATATGAATGTGCAATAATACTATGTGCAATATGAATGTGCAATAATACTATGTGCAATATGACAACCCTCGTGTACATAAGGTTCAGAGATAGGAAATGTTAGAATAGGTATAGCATAGCATAGAGTACAGCACAGTGTTTTATTTGTATAGTATAGTGGATAGTGTACATAGCCTTTATTTATGTAAACCAGCTCTTTCCCTTCTTGTTTTTAGTATTTCTTTCCTAGCACCAGGGGAGCCCCCCCTCCCAAATGTCGTTGTATGGTACCTGTACTATATCAATGACAATAAAGACCATTCATCCATTCATTCATTCATTCACTCAGGTGCTGCCTCTGTCCATCGTGTTCATCGGGATGATCTCCTTCAACAACCTGTGCCTGAAGCACGTGGGCGTGGCCTTCTACACGGTGGGCCGGTCCCTCAGCACAGTGTTCAATGTCCTCCTGTCCTACGTCATCCTGAAGCAGACCACCTCCTTCTACGCCATCATGTGCTGTGGGGTCATTCTGGGTACGTTGGGAATGGTTGGTTTCCCCCCCTAATGCAACATGCAACACTAACACATTGGATAGGGGTTAGGGTGGGTGAAGTATTTGGTAGAGGCAGTAAGGTTGGAGCATATGCATACACACTGTGGGTCGATGATGGTTCAGGTTACACCTTAACTGCTCCTCCTGAGACATCTTCTGCCCCTCAGCACTGTGTCTCCTGAAGACACCCGCTTTTCCCCTTTACTGTGTCCCCTAAAAACTTATATTGCCCCCCTTGTACTGTTTCTCTGTTTCTCCAGTGTAAAAAAAAAAGAAAGAAAAAATAGGTTTAGAAGAAGGTGATAGGAGAAGGTTGTTCCTTCTATCAATGGCCCCGGGCCTGAGCTGGATTACTCTTCCTGCTACGACTGGTGGATTGATGATTCACTTGCTTAGTATTCAAATGTATTGATTGTAAGTCGTTTTGGAATAAGGCGTCTGCTAAATGCCAAAAATGTAAATGTAAATGTAATGTAAATGATGGGTCAGCACTCTTTAACGTTTGCGGAAGTTTTGTATCATCATGATGTTGGACTAGGCTAATACATTGGCTGTGTAAACGTGTTTATTGCGAGCTTCCGGTCTCCAGGCTATCTGACAATGTAAACAACAGCTGTATGACAGGTTTGTATGATGCAGTTTGAGACGCGCAATGCATTTTGGGGATGTTGAGTAGGAATAGCATGCATCGATCGCATATTCAAAGATTTGGCAAAAATCTAGTATACATACTACATTTCTCGCATACTGTACATTGTGAATGCTCTCGCATACTCAAAACTATGTCATATCTAGTACGAGTAGTATGCTAGTATGCCATTCCGAACACAGCCATTATCTCTCTCTCAAAAACAAAACATGTATCTCTTTTTTAAACCTCTATTCAGGTGGGTTCTGGCTTGGCGTGGACCAGGAGGGTGTGGCGGGGTCCCTCTCGTGGACGGGTGTGTTCTTCGGGGTCCTCGCCAGCGCCTGCGTCTCCCTCAACGCTATCTACACCAAGAAGGTGATGCCCGCGGTGGACGGAAGCATCTGGAAGCTGTCTTACTACAACAACATCAACGCCTGCCTCCTCTTCCTCCCTCTCATGGTCGTCTCCGGCGACATCGGGCAACTCGTCCGCTTCCCTGGCCTGGGCGACCCCAGCTTCTGGGGCATGATGACTCTGGGCGGCGTTTTCGGCTTCGCCATCGGCTACGTGACGGGTCTCCAGATCAAGTTCACCAGCCCGCTGACGCACAACGTGTCGGGGACCGCCAAGGCCTGCGGTCAGACGGTCATCGCGGTGATGTACAACTCCTCCAGTAAGAGTCTGCTGTGGTGGACCAGTAACTTGATGGTGCTGTGTGGGTCTTCGGCCTATACGTGGGTCAAAGGCATGGAGATGAAGAAGGTCCAGGCTCCTCAGGAGCCTCTCAAAGAGAAACTATTGTCTGGGGAGAAAAGTGACCCGGGGGTATAGCCTGAGCCGACCTTCCGTTGTTTACATGTAGACACATGTTACTGTAAAGACTTGAGGGTCAATGACGATGTTGTGTTTCTATTGTGATGATGTGGGTGAAGTGTGGAAAGATGAGGTTGTGCTGTGTTACTGAATGATCATGAATTTACTGAACTGGCATTGCCACAAGTAGCAGACTTTAGATGGGTGAGGTTTTTCTCCATGTGAACAAGGGCCAAGGCAATGGTGCTTGACAAGAAAGAAGGAAGGCCAGAAATATCCTTACTTCACTCTTGTCTGTTTGTGGTGGAAGTCTCTGAGTGTACTTGAATCTACCTAGATAGATTTCTGCTTTCGGGGGGGATGTGGTCTGATCTGATCTGTTTTTCTTTGGATCAAGATTTGTGATGTGGGGTGGTCATTATACCAGGGCATTCTATCGTCATCTTATTTATGTTTTAAATCAAAAAGCTTTTTTGGAAATATATCCAAATCATGATTGTATCCTTATGTATGAACATAATTTTATTACGAAACCGTTTTTAAAAATATATACGTGTATGTATCATGGAGATCACAATTTAAAGTGACAACATCATTCAATTATAGCAGTACACATTACCTTTTAGCAGCACACTAACTAGAACTGACTGAGGTTATTGATGGTTATTTATATGATGCATGAAGTCAGTTGGCTAAACATCCGTACACTACTTACATACTAAACACTGAGATTATACGACCCAGTCCGTGGCTTGTTTTAGTGTGCTGTGTCCAGATTGGGTTTTACAACTGTGAAAGAAGAGAAAAATCTTGTGACAAGTGAAGCCGCAGAATATAACAAGACAATAAAAACACTCCAGTCGTTCATTTTGGTTAATAAGTGACGAACCCAATGTTGGTTTGACGGCGATCTTGAAAATGTCTGATGTCATGGGCTGTTGTGTCGCTGTCGTTGATGCCTTATGGGTGATGAAGTGCAAATCATCAAAGTGATGGTTGATTCTCTTGCTTCGTTTGGAGCATTTTGCATTTGAATACGAATCATGATTTAAGATAAGTGTAATTTTATACCCTGAGCTGTAGATATTCTACAGATCTGTTTCAGTTTGTTTGTTTGTTTTTGTGTTTTTTAAAGAAACTTGGATCATTGAAGGAATATTATGTGATGATATGTTGTGAAATGTTAATCATGAACAGAGAAATCGGATTGGGTATCTATGTAGCCCTGACATGACTTCTACCTGTGTCTTATCGTCCCAAATCTCAGAAAGGATTTTTACTACATTCCTATTTCTACATGCCCCCTATGGGTTAGTTATCTGGTCTCTGTGTGAAAAGGGGCTCTAGAGTGGTAATCTTACCAATGAGGAGGAGGATATAGTGGTGGTCTAGTGGATAGTGAGTTGGACTTGGGATCGGAAGGTTGTGAGTTCAAATCCCGCCTGAAACCACACCACACTAGTGTGCCCTTGAGTAAGGCACTTAGCCCTCAGTTACTCCAGGGGGAATGTCCCTGTAATTCGTAATTGTAAGTCGCTTTGGATAAAAGCGTCTGCTAAATGGCAAAAATTAAAAATGAATATGATGCGAGTGTCTGTTGTGGACAAGATTGCACACTACGGTACTTTCTGCTGTTTATTGCAAGGTCTACATTTCATTTGACCCTAGCCGGGTCTTTGTGTGCTCTCAGATTGCAGTGTGTCTCTGTGTGCTGGTTTTCTATAGTCTGGTGGATATCATATTTTTGCTCAGGGCTGTGGATTACAGGTGCATCTCAAAAAATAGTTTGAAGTTTAACTTTTTGCATTCAATTACGGAAGATGAGATGCACCTGTGGTCAGCGTCTTTGAGCCTCGGAAAAGCGCTATATACATTTAATGAATTATTATTATTATTATTATTATTACCTGTATATGGAGTTTCCAAACTGGGTACTCAGACTGGGTTTTTAAAAAATGTGATTTTTTAATTTTTATTTTTTAAACAGAAAGGATGTTGATTAAGAGAATTATCCATTATTTGTATACTCTAAAAATTAAATATTCTGTTTTGTAATGTGACATTTCTTCGTTTGTTTGTGTCAAGAGAATAACAGTACATTGTCAAAACATGTGAAGCTCAACATAATAACAACATTTATTTTTTATGTGCAGGTGCATGACCAAGAGAACAGGGCGTGGCTGCAGTCCCTGAGGATCTTCCTGGCCTTCCTGTTGCATCTCCCAGAGTAGAGAGTAGATGTTCTGCCTGGCTGGAGCTCATGGCCCTGTGATACCAGGTGGTGACAGCCAGACAGGGTACTCTATGCAGGTGGTCTGGTCTTTAAAAGCCTTAAAGTCTAAAATCCAGCAATCCGATTTACAAGGCCTAAAAAGGTCTTACATTTCAGTTATTCAGTCTAACAATGAGGTGCTAGGTCTTAAAAACGAGACCCTGCAAGGTGATCAGTCTGACCACATCTATTTACGCGGAAATTAATCAAGCTGGAACCCCAAAAAAATGCCAATTCGCTTCCTTTTTTGTCTGTTTGGCAGTGAAATCCCTAATTTCATCACCTCAAGGATGACAAAAAGCTATCATATGGTGTCGCGAACAGGTCTAAAATGCTATTCAAAGAGGTCAAAAAGGTCTTCAATCAATTTGACTTGTTGAAACTTGTTGAAACTTGTAGCAACCCTGTCTATGGTGCACCTGTAGAAGTATGTGAGGAAGTATGTGTTCCCTCCTTGACCGACACTGTGTGCTTGGACTGGTTCAAAGGTCAGGCATGGTACCAACCTTACGGAAAACTAGATGGCATTTAAAAAGTCATGTACGGTAGTTGCAAATTCAAGATTGAGCTTGACTAGAAACCAGAACAGGTGGGGGGGGCAGTGTGCAGTCTGAAGTCAACAGAGTGACATTCTGACTGCATGACTTGAAAACGTGGCCGTGACTAAACCAAACTGAAATGCTGAATAGAACGTCCTAATTCTCTTTGAATAACCGTCACATAACAACTAATTTTGCCATTTAGCAGAGACGCTTTTATCCAAAGCGACTTACAATTACGAATTACAGGGACATTCCCCCTGGAGTAACTGAGGGCTAAGTGCCTTACCCAAGGGCACACTAGTAGTGGTGTGACTTCAGGCGGGATTTGAACTCACAACCTTCCGATCCCAAGTCCAACTCACTATCCACTAGACCACCACTACTAACAACTGAACATCAGTGCCCTGTGTGGGAGATGGGACAGTGAAGCATTGTTTCCTTCGCCTCCAAAATATTCTTGTGCAAGAGGTAATTTACAGTAAATGAGCTGACTTATATAGCGCCTTTATCCAAAGCGCTTTACAATGGCCTCCCATTCACACACACATTCACACACCAATGGCGGTAAGCAAGGCGCCGGCCCGCTCACTGGGAGCAATTTTGGGTTCAGTGTCTTGCCCAAGGACACTTCGACATGCCAACACTGCCAACCTTGCGATCATTAGACGGCGGCTCTACCTCCTGCGCCACAGCCGCCCCAGTAAATGATAACATTCATTTTATCTGTCCACAAGACCTGTTTCCAGACCTCTGCAGTTTTTTTTTTACTTTTTAGCTAACTGTAACCTGACCATCCTTTTTGATGACAACTAATAGTGGTGTGCACCTTGCAGTGAAGCATCTATAGTTTGGTTGGGGACATATTCTGAGGGCGGTAGTCTGTCTCACATTGACATTGACGCCTACCTCCCTGATCTGTGGGACAGTTTCTTTTGGTGAGCATTCTTCGGTCATCCACTGTGAATGTCTTTCTTGGCCTCACCAGTTGCTGGCCCCACCACCTCTACGCCAACGTGGCATCAGCCATCCCGAAAGGGGAAACAGCTGGGCGTGACGCGCGGAATCTGTTTCCCCTTTCGGGATGGTTCTCTGTTCCGTCTCTGCTTCACACCCCCTTTCGGGATCTGTTTGCTGTGGCTCTCTCTCTCTCTCTCTCTCTCTCTCTCTCTCTCTCTCTCTCTCTCTCTCTCTCTGTCTCTCTCTCTGTCTCTCTCTCTCTCTCTCTCTCTCTGTCTCTGTCTCTCTCTCTGTCTCTCTCTCTGTCTCTCTCTCTCTCTGTCTCTCTCTCTGTCTCTGTCTCTCTGTCTCTCTCTCTCTCCCTGTCTCTCTCTCTCTCTCTCTCTCCCTGTCTCTCTCAATTCAATTCAATTCAATTTCAATTCAACAGGCTTTATTGGCATGACGTTTTACAAGTGTTGCCAAAGCACAATCACAGATATGACGAACAACAACATAACAACATAATATCAATGACATGAAAAAATAAATAAAAATAATATAAATAAAATAAAGCAGGTGGTGTAGAGAATAAAACATGGCATACTGTATGTATGTCCTACTGGTTGTCCCTTTTCTTGTGACAGGAATTTACATATTTTGCAGCCAAAACTGCACATTCTTTCTGTTCCCCCAGAAGGGCTGGTAATCTTTCCCTTTCTGTCATACTTCGGAATTCTGGGAAATTAGTTTCAAATTTTGGGAAGAACTCCTCTCTAATATTTGTGTAGTTTTTACATTGTGTTAAGAAGTGTAACTCTGTCTCTATAGCTCCGTCATCACAGTGACAGCACAGCCTCTCCTCTCTGGGCAGCCAGGTTTGTCTGTATCTGCCCTTCTCTATTGCCAGACTATGATCGCTCAGTCTGTACATTGTCAATGTATTAATTAATAATAATAATATTAATATTATTATTATTATATAGCGCTTCTCCGAGGCTCAAATACGCTGAAATAAAATAACAGTGCGTTCGTAAATACGATCTGGACATCTGATCAGCACTCATAGGAATGCCTCTTGTCCAATGCCTCTTGTCCAAGTGAACAACGTCCACACATACAACACCAGAGGAAGCTCCACGAACCACGTTCAACCGCGTTGCACCACAAACAAGGGGTTAAACTCGTTTGCAAACTATGCAGTAAAAATGTGGAACGCCCTTCCTATAATCTTAAAGGAGTGCAAAACACTGCCCACCTTCAAAACCACTCTCAAAAAACATTTACAGGAGGCTGCAATCCGTAACTGGACCCTCTAAAACAAAAATCAGATTAAAAGACCCGAACTACCCACTGTACATACTTTGTGTTTTGTCCCCCGCCCCCACCTGTGGTGTATGTCCCCACCTGTCCTACCCGCTGTACATACCTTATGTTTTGTTGTATTGTTCTTCCCATGATGGATGTATGTTTATCTTGTAGATAGTAATAGTTATTTGTCTGTATTATCTTGTAGATAGTACTAGTTTTTTTGTCTGTCTTACATGTAACGATGAATTGAGAATCAAGGACCCCAATTGAAATAAACCAGTGGCTTTCTTGGGTTTTTATCCTTTTAGTTGACATTGTATGTTATATGTACTTTCATGTACCTACTTCTGCAGATCTTCTAATAAAGTTTTCAATCAATCAATCAATCAAATGACTTGGTCCCTTTATGACGCTCAGCGTGCGCTCCGGCGCTCTCTCTCTCTCTTACGAACGGGAACGTGTAGGGGGCTTGTTGTCCCTGTGGGTGTGAGCGAAAATACACCGAGGACACGTGACGGGGCGGAGACTACACGTGTCGAACAACCAATGAACAGCGAGGGCAGGCCCCTTTCTCATTTGCATACTCCTACACGTTCCGCATCGCAGCCAATAGCAGACGGGCAGGGGGAGGAGCCGGCTCATGTCCAGTGTCGTCGAATGTGCCACACGAACTCAGCGTGTCTAGTACAACAAGAGATCATCACTACACAATATGGGAACAGTTTGGAAATAAGGCATTCAATTCAGCGTCAAGATCTTTAAAAAGGATCATTTTCCGTCTTTGAGCCTCGGAAAAGCGCTATATAAATTTAATGAATTATTATTATTATTATTTTTAAGGGACTTGAAAGTTTAAAACCATGGTTGTGAATTCAGTGCATTGGAAATAAGGCATTCAATTCAGCGTCAAGATCTTTTTAAAGGATCATTTTTAAGGGATTGAAAGTTAAATCATGGTGGTTAATTCAGTGCATTGGTTTCGCAAAGGTTTGAGGCTGCACGACAACCCGTCTCTGCAGGAGGCGCTCAGCGGGGGGCCGGGGGGCACCGTGCGGTGTGTTTACATCCTGGACCCCTGGTTCGCCGGCTCGGCCAACGTGGGACTCAACAGATGGAGGTAAGACAAGTTCTGATATATAACTGTTTATAAATGCTAATAAACACACTCCTGCAAAGTAAATAAATAAATACATAGATATTTATTTTAATTTATTTTATTAAAATAATAATATTTTAAGCAAATAAACTGATATATAACTGTTTATGAATTATACACACTCCTCCTACACATTAAATGATTGCACTGTGTTGTCAGACTTACGCTCCCAGGCAAGCACATTAGAGGATAGTTTAGTATTATTAGTATCTTTGGAGATCTGTTTACAAACTCCCCAATGTCAACAAATAAATCAAACATATCATAATGATATGTTCTTACTGCATGTGTTTGATTATGGACAGTGTACAACATTTGCTCTACTTGCAAAAAGGTGGTTTAGGAGTAGGACTAGTATTAATCATAATCAAGGAGTGTTTTTGTTATAATCATAACAAATAGGCTACATGCATTAAGAACATATCGTATGTTTGATTTATTGACATTGGGATGTTATAAACAGAATCAAGGAGTTATTGTTATATTACTTAATTGCAGAGGTCTGCAGTTAGTCTGACAAAATATGCAATTATAATCGTATCACATGCTGTTGAAATGCAAGTCATGAAGCCGGGGGCGTAGGCCATTTACATGTAGGTCTATGGGAAGTCTGGCAATGTTTAGGTAACCGTTTACAGTGTTACTGTACTACTATACCTAGATGTAAATGGCCTTCTTCCAAGCAAGCAAGGAAGGAGAACATGTTGACCTCCTGCCAAGTGAAACTAGAAAAGGATCATGATGTTCTTGAAGAAACCACACAGCACAGGGCTTGCAAAGTAGTTTTTGTAGCTGATAAAGTAGATAGTATGCTGGATAGTAACATATTATTAGGCCTACAGTGGGGAAAACAAGTATTTTTAAATTCAACATATTTCCATTGCAGCATGAAATGTAGACCAGACATTGGTATTAACTGAAAAAAACAAAAAAAACTACACAGCTTAAGAAATTGGAACACTCCACAAAAAGAGTTACGTGCAATAAAGGGGGAGGACACAGGAAAGAAGTATTAAACACAATACCTGAAATTGATCTAATACTTGGTGGATGAGCCTTTGTTTCCAAAGGCAACTTCAAGACGATTCCTGTACGAAAAAAATAATCTCTTACGGTGGTCAGGTGGGATTTTAGCCCATTATTCATCACAGACAGTCTTTAAATCTTGATTTACAACAAGACATGAACAAGGCATCAATGGGTCAGGGTCAGCCCTGTCAGGTCAGGTCCAGAAGATGTGCAGTGCAGTCCAGGGCTGAGCATCTGAGGTTACCTGGGGAAACAGATGAGGAGAGTTGTAAATAAACTATAACTTTGGAAGCATTGCTACTACAATGCATAGAGTATCACATATTTCTCTCTCTCTCTCTCCCTGGCCCCCCCACACCCCCATTTTGTTTGTCCTTACAATGTAGCTAGTAGAAGCTATGATAATACACCACCAAAGCCTAATAATACATTAGACTTCTATAGCGCTTTTCTAGACACTCAAAGACGCTTTACAAACTGAAAAGATTGAGTAGTAAAACAAAAAAAAACAAATAAAAGAAAGTATAGGGGTCTAATTAATTTATAGATTACTAAATCTAAATCTTAGTGTCTCTGTAGGACAATCTACTCTGTATACTGCAAGTAGGCTATATCTAGATTTCGGGCAGAGAAGCGGCGAACAAGCAACGCCAGCGTCCTCTCTCGACCAGCATTTTAGACAACCACTACGCTCAGACAAAAAAAAAAAAAACATCTCCTTCCTGTCCAGTACATAATATGCAGACAGGACAAATATTTCACCCAACATTACAACCGGAAGGGGGTCAAGGAGAATCTTCAACTGTGTGAAACAATGACAGCTGGTAAGCTGCTTGCTGCAGCAAAGGCACGCAGAGATGAAGACCTATCCAAATAGGCAGGATGGGTCTTGTTGCCTTAGAGGCGATGTACCATTTCAGATGTTACCGCAATTACACAAAATTTTTGTACAAAAACAAAGATGTGACACCACATGACATAGTCCAAGATGAAGTTGCCACAGCTGGATCCTCATCATCATCATCGTCATCATCATCATCACCATCACCATCATCATCATCATCATCATCATCACCATCATCCTCATCCTCCTCCTCTTCCTCCTCACCATCATCATCACCATCATCATCATCATCACCATCATCATCATCATCCTCATCCTCCTCCTCTTCCTCCTCACCATCACCATCACCATCATTACCATCATCATCATCATCATCACCATCATCATCAGATGAAGACGACTGCTGAAACAGATGACACCAATGAGACCAGACTGTTGTTCCATGCAGCCGTGACACTTAAAGATGTGGTAGTGGACGCGTGTAAAAGAAACCCCAACCTCACATGGCCACCAACAGCACAGCAACTTACTCTGTCAGCTGCCACAAATCTGATCCCAAACAAGGTCTTCAGTTTCATGGCCTGGACCACAGGCATGTCAACAGTCAACAGACCCCTCTGCTGATAATAAAAGAGTGAATGTAAGGGGGTGTTCTCACTAGAACATTTGCTTCACTTGGAATCTGAGTTTAGGATAAAATTCGCTTTGCGCAAATCAGAGAAAAAATGTATGCAACAATGTTGCAAACCCATCCACTTGCTCTGGGTCCTGATTCAGACTTTCATGTGAGAACATGACCTAAGTGAAGAGGAGACTCAGAAGGTCATATCCACTTGCCAGGACGTGATGAATCTTACAATGAAAGGGAGATGACACCTATGATATGAATTAGTTACTCATTAGCGGTATAAGTTGGTTTAGTGCATTTTCTTCCTGTGCCATTTGACTTTATTGCACATAGCTTTTTAAATGTATTAGCATGTTACAATTTCTTTCTTTCTGGGTCTAAATTTCATGTGAATAGCTGCAATGTACTGTATGTTGAATTTAAAAATGTTTGATGTGTTGACTACTGATTTCCCCCACAGTATAGTCCACAGTTCATACTGAGTAGAGTCAGTCTACACATTTTAAAGTTGGATTGAGGTGCCAATCTTAAAAGATGAACAAGGAGAAGCATTTTAAAGTGTTTTCATAGGATACCAATGGTCCTCATAGAAACCCATCTTAATTAAGGTGTCCTAAAATATCTCCAGTTTAAAAACGATTCACAACAAATGGCCATATGGAGGAAATTCGAGTATAGCTCAAAACGTGTAAATGGTTTGAATGGTCTACTTGCTGAAGCGAGCCTGCTAAAGACTGTAATTTACAAACAAATGAATTACTGTCATGTCACTATATCACATTTCATTCTAATGAGCAAAAACTGAGAAGGGGGGAAAGCTGTTATACTGATGAGAAGTGAGGGTGTTATATTAACGGCTGTCTTCGTATCTGCCTGTTGCAGGTTTCTGTTGCAATCCTTGGAGGACCTCGACGCAAGTCTCCGAAAACTGAATTCAAGGCTGTTTGTGGTACGAGGACAACCAACCGATGTCTTCCCACGACTTTTCAAGGTTAGTGATAGCCTAAGTGACCGTTATTACCTCCACTGCCCGCAAAAGTGCAAACCTTCTTGACCGAGAAGTTGAGTGAAAGGAACCGACACGTTACTCAAGCCAGCAAGCAAGATGTTCCTTCAAGCACCTGAAACTGACCAGGTGCCAAGAAAAGCGGGAAACGCAAAATGTCATCAGTGTCGTCAATGTAGCTGCCTTGTCAATGTCTGCTGCCTTGTCAATGTCTGCTGCCTTGTCAATGTAGCTGCCTTGTCAATGTAGCTGCCTTGTCAATGTAGCTGCCTTGTCAATGTAGCTGCCTTGTCAATGTAGCTGCCTTGTCAATGTAGCTGCCTTGTCAATGTAGCTGCCTTGTCAATGTCTGCTGCCTTGTCAATGTATCCTGCCATGTCAATGTATTCTGCCTTGTCAATGTAGCTGCCTTGTCAATGTCTGCTGCCTTGTCAATGTAGCTGCCTTGTCAATGTATGCTGCCTTGTCAATGTAGCTGCCTTGTCAAACAAAGTATGTCTGCTGAGTAGGGGAGCGCAGGGTATGTTGTCACATGGGTGTGACAAGATAACCTTTACTGGGCACAATCCATCACAATGGTATAAATGTCAGGAAGTGGTTTCGTACAGATAAAAGCGTCTTTTGGGAACAGGGGCCGAGCTCTTTCTCTTTCTCTCTCTCTCTCTCACACACACACACACACACACACACACACACACACACACACACACACACACACACACACAGCAGGCAGCACACAAGAGAAATAGAAGACAGAAGAAGGCGGTCAGTTTAGGTCTGTGTAATTTGAGCAGGCTACTTGAGAACAAAGTAATGAAACTCAGACCCAGACGTAAATGATGTACTTTATGTACTCGAGACGCAGTCAGAATATCTATAACAAGAGAGGACTCTCTCTCACACTTAGATAAGAGCAAGCGCATGCATGAGAGAGTGTTATCTTGTCCTAAGTCTAGTTGTTCTAAGTGTTCTATCTTGTCTGACAACTAGGCTGTGTCTGAGGTGAGGGGTCAATGTCATGCATCTAAAGTCTAAAATCCAGCAATCCGATTTATAAGGCCTAAAAAGCTCTCAAAGTTCAGTTATTCAGTAAAAAAATTAGGTGATAGGTCTTAAAATTGAGATTAGCGTATCCTGCAAGGAAATCAGTCCGACCACATCTATTTACGGGGAAATTAATCAACTACTTTTGAGTAATTATGGGACTTATTTATTTCATATTAATTATCCTTCAGACTTTTTTGTCTGTATAAATCCCTAATTTCATCACCTCGAAGATGACAAAAAGCTATCATATGGTGTCACGAACAGGTCCAAAAGTCTATTCAAAGAGGTCTAAAAAAAGGTCTAAAAAGGTTTGATTGATTGATTGAAAACTTTATTAGAAGATTTGCAGAAGTAGGTACATGAAAGTACATATTACATACAAGGTCAACTAACAGGATAAAAACCCAAGAAAGCCACTGGCTTATTTCAATTGGGGTCTTAAATTTGACTTGTTGAAATGTGTAGGAACCCTGTGATTTGGTCTGGGGGGTCAATGTCATGCAACACTGTGTCATTACTCTGGCTCTAACATCAGTCTCCCCCCCCCCCCCCCAGGAGTGGCAGGTGACCCGGCTGACCTTCGAGTACGACCTGGAGCCGTACGGGAAGGAGCGGGACGCCACCATCCTCAAGATGGCGCAGGACTTTGGCGTGGAGACGCGCGTGAGAAACTCCCACACTCTCTACAAACTGGCCAAGTCAGTGTTCATTGTTGATCACTACTGTGCCTACTGTTACAACTGTGGGTAGAAGTTGCCTTCCGATTTTCGATCTAGGATCATCGTATATAATATATAAACCCCTCAAAAAAAGTTTGGTTGATTATTCCTCCCCTTTATTAATACCAATTGGTATTGTATTTTATATCGTTGGAAAGCCTGATTAGTCACCTTTACAACGAGGTACAACTTGTAAGGATCATGCATTCGTGGAATGAGCAACACAGCTAAACGTGTGGGTAGCGGCCCAAAAATATTTGCCAAAATCCCCTATATTCTTCTGTTGGTATTCACCACTATCATTATCACTGTACAGGGTTTTCCTACTCGGCCCCCGAGTCCACAACCCCCTTCCTCTCATGGTGAATTGTTTCCATACTGCCCAACCCTAGGGCAGACCTGACGATGACGCACGTCGCGTCACTGCAGCTCAGACTAAAGGCATGTGAGGCAGAGAGAGAGGTGCATGCTGGGAGATACGCTGTCAGATGAGATAGGAGATTCTGTGTGTCTTCCAGCCATGAGCTGCTAGGCTAGTCTGCGACTCGATAAAATCTTTCAGATGGTTTTCTTTGTGGATACGGCCGTTTTAGTCAGCCTGTCTGAACCAGACAACAATAACCAGATGGACAATCTTAGGAAACTTGGGTGAATCACCTCCTAGACTTCGTCTGAACCGGACTGTTTTTATTTTTCATATCTGTGTGGGTAGTTTTTCATATGTGACAGACAGTATGAAGTGTAGAACAGTGCAGATTAGAGAGGGTACAGCTGGGAATCAAACCCAGGACGTCAGGGGGTCCAGGTGTCCTATCCGGAACCAGGACAAATTGCTGTCTTGCCCTATCCCAAAACATTCTTTCTTGGCACTATTGTGATGTCATCACATTAGAAGTTAGTATCTTGAGCTTAGAATTATAAGGTTCTATCTCCGTTTAGGGTAGTTCAGAGATATTGAGCGTCAAAGTTTTTACATTCCATTATGTTTTGTGAGATGGAACCTTTGTATTTTATGAATTACTAACTCAAAAATGTCAACATTTAAAAAA